>NC_142022.1:11246769-11286031 GCF_049901735.1 Notechis scutatus
TCAGTCGTCGATAAAGTTTTTAGGGCACATCATTTCTCCCGAGGGCATTGCTATGGACCCTAAAAAGGTTGAAGCATTATGTAGTTGGGAAGCCCCTCATCGAGTCAAGGACTTACAACGTCTGTTGGGATTCGCCAACTACTATCGGACTTTTATCCCGGACTTTGCTAAAGTAATGGACCCCATAACTCAGCTCCTCCGTAAGAAGGTCCCGTTTGTGTGGGGGCCCCCGCAACAACAGGCTTTTGACATTTTAAAGAAAGCGTTTGTAGCTGAGCCGATATTGAGGCATCCTGATCCGAATCGTCCATTTGTGGTCGAGACTGATGCCTCTAATGTCGCTATCGGAGCGGTACTGTTACAAGCTTCGAAAGATGGCGCGCCCCTTTTCCCATGCGCATACTATTCTAGGAAACTCACAGCTTCAGAGCGCAACTACACCATCTGGGAAAAGGAGTTGTTGGCCATTAAGGCTGCCTTTGAGACCTGGAGACATCATTTAGAGGGGGCTCGGCACAAGGTAGAGGTTCGGACGGATCATCGAAACTTGGAACATTTAACCACAGCTAAGAAATTGAATCAACGCCAGATTCGGTGGTTGTTGTTTTTTGCCAGGTTCAATTTCTCCGTTACTTATGTTCCAAGTGGACAGAACCGGAGGGCAGACGCGTTGTCTCGGAAGCCTGAGTATATCTGTCCCGAGGATCCTCTTCCTCTACGAACGGTGTTACCACCAGAATCCTTGGCTGTACTGCAAGATCCAGTAGATTTTCGGGATCACCTACGGGAGGCGCAACGATTGGATGCGTGGACGCAGCAGAGACAGGGGGACGTTGGACCTGATTCTCCATGGTCCTTTGAAGAGGGCCTGCTCCGACATCGGGGTTTATTATATGTACCTACCAGGTCGTTGAGAGCTCTCATCATGACACAATGTCATGATAACCCCGCTGCTGGCCATTTTGGATTTTATGAAACCTTGCATTTGGTCACCCGGACTTTTTGGTGGCCTCGGGTTTGTCACGATGTGTTCTCTTACGTCGCTTCTTGCGTTCAGTGTAGGCAAGCGAAAGTGGCGTCGGGTGCGCCCCCTGGACTCCTCCAACCATTGCCGACTCCGAGCAGACCATGGGGAGCGATCTCCATGGACTTTCTCACACAGTGGATGACTCGGAGATTTGCTCATGGACGGATGCATCTGCGGTTCATGCTCCAGACATGATTCGGGACTTTCATGAATGTTTCCCTTCGAAACCGCATCCGGATCGTCAGACCCGGGGGAAGGGCCCTGCGGTGAGGGATAGTGTTGTGGTTCCGGGCTTGGATTCTGCTTCTGTGGAAGATCGGAGTTCAAGTGAGGAGGACATGGCAGAACTATATGAGCCGGCATTGCTCAGTGAAGGGAATAGTAACCAGGATGAGGAGATGGATGTGACAAAGGATGACAGACCTGACGTATTGGAATTGTCAGGACCTTTGACCTCCTCTGGTTCCTTATCTGATCATCAGCCGGGAATGGCTGACAGGGAAGTTTTGAGGGAGTCTTCCAGTGGAGATGAGAACTTGGAAGACTTATGGTTAAACGTCAGGAACAGACGACGTATGAGGAGGCAAATCCAGCTGGAACGAAGGAGGAGGGCGAGCCAGTAATTAAGGAAATTAGCTCGTTACCTCAATGGCTATAAAAGGACACAGCTGAGCTGGTACAATTTGCCAGGAACAAAGTGACTGATTGCGTGGAGAAGTTATAGCCGACGCTCTGGGGCTTGAGAATTTTTGCCAGGACTGGCTTGCCGAACAGAGCAAAGCTTGTTGCTGTGGACTGTGATTTATGGCAGCCGTTATCTTGTGAGACTCCTTTTTGTTTGATTTACTTTTGAAACGGCTGCTTTCTGTGTTGCTCGCTTGAATTTTGAAGGGGAGTCATAACAATAACCCTACTCCAGTGCTTTCTTTGGTACTGACTTCAGCTTTCAGAGCAAGGTGTCTTCTGTGGAAAGTCACTCTTTCTCTAGGGATGTTTATTTGTGCGTCCTTTCTTTTATTTCATTTGCAGGTGGGACTCTAGCTTAAGCTGGGATTGGTGAACCCAGTACTCTCTGTTCCTTGGGATTGTGTGAGAGTTAGTGATGGTGTTAATTCAAGATGAAATTTTGTTCCTTGAACCTAAATGGGACCAAAGAATCCAAGAAGAACAAGAAGAGGGGAAAGAAAGGGTAGTCAGTGGAGGCGGCCGCTTGTTACTGGTGTTTGTGGAGCTTAAGCGAGTTCCCCGCTTCCTCTGCCTCCTGTTTTAGGAGAGCAGATGAAGGGCTTGTGACCATGAGCAAAGATGGGCCATTCCCCGGTTGGACCAAACAAATGGCCTCTGGTGAGTGAACCCTCCTCCGCCTCTGGGGGTTGCCGCAGAGGAGAGTCAGGGGTCTTCTTCTGCCCCCCTCCCCTCCTTTTTTGCTTTTTGATGACCTTAAGCTTGGCTTAAGTGGCTGCTGCACATTTGGCACCCCAAACACTTCTAGATTCACTTCCTTTTCAGAATAGTTATGCCTCAAAAAGCTGCTGTCTCATTTTGGGAACTGCCTTTTCGGAGTGCTCATGCCATGCCTTTTCTAAGCAGCTGTCAGGGTTGCTGCTAATTGGGCAAACCATTTCAAATGTTTTCCACTCTGATTTCCCACCCACCAGTAGTGTCTGGCCTCTCCTTTGGGATTATCAGTGGCCTCTTCTCCATCATTAACATCCTTGCCAATTCCATTGGTCCCGGCACAGTTGGCATCCATGGGGATTCGCCCTATTACTTCATTACTTCAGGTAGGATCTTTTGTGGGAGGACAGGTTGCTGGAGCAAACTTTTTTTTTAAAGAAAGTGAGAGGACTTGCATATATGTGGCTTTTCCCCTGGTCCCTGTGGTGTTTCAGCATTTTCAAACTTTTTAGAATCAGAAAAAGTATGAGATACAGCTGGCTAGGCTATAGAAAGGCAGCTCCCCCACACAAGACAGGGTTTGATGCAGGGAGGAATCTATAACACTTTTGGCATAACTGCTTCTTCAGGCCTGCTTCACCTGGTGTGTGATGTGCATAGACTGGGCTGCAAACCCCACCAAAACAGAAACAGCATTTTGTTGTGACAGGCGTGAAAAAACAGTCCTAAGGCTTTCCTTAAGAAAATGCTGAAGACAGTAAAGCTATTGTCCCCAAAGTACTTTTTTTTTCTTTTTCAAACAGCAATTGGACATTCTTGGGTTTTTTTTTTCTTTGAAAATGTTTTATTCCTCATCCAAAACTCTTCTTCAGTTCTGAGGGTGAGATCTAGTTTCTTGGATGAGAAGCAAAAGGTTTTCAAAGAAAGAAAGAAAAGTCAAGAAAGTCCAGTTGCCTTTTGAAAAAAGAAAGCACTTTTGAGACAACCATGGTGGGGATGATTGAGAATCTCCATAGACATTTACAATAAATGATTTTTTACAGTTTTTGAACATTTTCCTAATCCTTTTGTTAGGCATTTTTATATGCCTGTGCCTGTCTGATGAAGTCTCATTTTGTTGTGCTTGGCCCAATTCCGTACACTGAGCTGTCAGAGGCTTTCCACAAACTCAGGTGTGTCACGTGGCTGAATTCCCCTTTCTCAGCTTCTCAATCCAGCTTTTCTGACCATGGCCCTGGTTTTCTTACACGTGTTCTGGGGGACCATTTTCTTCAACACCTGTGAGAAGAGGCACTACTGGAAGCTGGCCCTGACGACTGTCAACCCTCTGGTGATATCTGGGCTGGTGAGTGGATCTGGAAGGCTTCCCAGGATTTGAGCTAAAATGTGTGTTGGATCTGGTTCTCTTAAGAAGGCAGCACTGGGCTTCTACTCTTTCTAGATTGGCCGTCTCCAGGACAAGAGGTCCCACCCACCCATTCTTTCTGGGGAAGGGGGACGGGTTAACAGCCCAACATGCCTGAAAGATAGCTCTAAAAAGATATTTGATCTGTTAAGTGCCTTATGCCACCAGACTTGAAATTCTAGACCTAGACAACCTAGAACTATGACGCCTTCGGTCTGATCTAAGTATAGTACATAAAATTATACATTGCAATGTCCTACCTGTCAATGACTACTTCAGCTTCAACCATAACAATACAAGAGCACACAATAGATACAAACTGAAGGTTAAACGCACCAAACGAGTGCAGGAAATACGACTTCAGCAACAGAGTGGTCAATGTCTGGAATACTCTACCTGACTCCGTGGTTTCTTCCCCAAACCCCAACAACTTTAACCTTAGACTGTCTACTATTGACCTCACCCCTTTCCTAAGAGGTCTTTAGCGCACCAACGTGCCTACCGTCCCTGTCCTATTGTTACTTTTTATTTTTCTTATATATATCCATTTCGTGTATGTTTATACTTATATCTGTTATCTTATAATCGCTTGACTAAATAAATAAGTAAGTTAAGTAAGTAAGTATGCAGAATCCGTTCAGGAATAATCCCCAGATCCTTTACTACAGGAGCAAGTTTCTCTTATATTCAGCATGGAGTAATCTCATGTTCAATTTTTGACTCCTGGTAGGGAGGCTTCTGCAGTGGCCCTTTGCTCCTGCCATTCTTGTTCACTAGAGTAGAAAAACACAAAGCTCACAACAGGGGCAGGAGGAAGTTTAATAAATATCTATTATGTTCTCTTTGCAGAGAAATTCTCTCTAGGTTTTCACATTCTCGGTACTCCGTGTGGTGAGGAGTGGGGGGGGGTCACTTCAATCGCTTGCCCTTTCTTCCAGAACAACACATGGGGGAACCTCTCATATTCTGGCACTGCAATGCAATTAGGCAGGAACCGGGCTGGCGTCCCACATTCACCTGCTCCTCACCGGGTTCTCTTTGCCAAAATCCAGCCAGCAAGGAAGACACCCAGGCAGCCCAAGAGCACTGCAACAATTATGGCAATGACCTCACCTGGAAAGAGAAAAGAGGGAAGAGGTCAGAACAGTTAAAGAGGGGGTGGGGTGGGGGAGATGGGATACACCCCAAGTTTAAAAATGGAGTGCACTTCCTCTCTGAGGACTAGAACGGTGAACAAACTGAGGTATGAGGCCAGGAAGTTCATGGCTGGAAAACACAACCATAGCAGGTGTCGTTCTAGAACCACCAGAAAGGGGGTCCAGCTTGCCATTTCCCATTTTCTTTGCATGATTATTGGACTGACAGAAATCCCTCCCCACCCATGATGGCTATCTCTTTAACCAGGTCCTCCTCTGGCCCTAGGGCAGGGCAGGGCTGGATTGGCCAGGCTCCCGTCCTCTACCACCACTGCAGCTTGGCTAGCTGGTTGTGCAAGTCCCTCCTGGCTCCCTTGAGCAAGCATCACAGGAGGGGAGTCACACCTGCAGAGTATTCAGATGGCCCTAGAAGGGAAGGGAAGAGAGAGAGTTCTGGGGGCAGGTTTGCTTCCTCCTTTCACCCCCACCCCTTTTTTTCTCTCTCTGCTTTACTGCACCAGCCTGGATTTGGTGCTGCGCCAAACCTGTCCACCAGAGGGCAGCGTCCCCCATCTCCAGGAAAGTCCAGGTACCTAAACCAGGAAAGCAGCCTCTGTGCTCACCCACAGGGAAGGAGGCGAAGACCACGCGTTGATTCAAGGACTGGGGCACCCGGAAGTTGCTGACCAGCAATTCAGAGGGTGTCTTCCCGTCTTTTGTAGAATAAAGAGATTTCTGCAGCTTCTCCAGCTAGAAAAGATGTGAGTCAAGCAAGTTACTAGTTTCCTCTAGAGGAATTTGTGTGTGTGTGGGGGGGCAACCACTGGATGTAACCCGCTTCTATTGGATAATGAGAACCATTCTCCAACAGCTGTCCTGGGCTGCCGCCCCCCATCACAACATGCAGACCCTTTGCCTAAACTTAATGATGGACTTCATCTTTCAGGCTCTACCTGAGTGGCAGAGATGCGGGCGGGCTGGCGGAAAACTGTCCACAGCACACTCTGATAGCAAGGCGGGGTTGTCAGTGAACCACTGTAGCGGTAGTAGTGGCCCAGATGCGCCGGGAGAAGCTCTCGCACACTGAAGGGAGCAACGGTGACTTCTTGCTCTGATGAGTTTAAAAGGTGGGAAACCGGAAAGAGAAAACCGGGATGATGGCAGAAGAGGTGCGGGGGGAGTCCAGGGCTGGCTTTTGGGAGCTTTTCTGTTGTGCCCCTGAGGCTGCATAAGGCTGGAGGACTACCTAGCTGGTCTCCCAGCTCCAAGAAACGGGCAGGGGGCGCAGTGGCCTTTCTGCAGAGCAGCTCCTTGGCTGGCGGGCTTTAAAGTGTTTGCTTCTGAAGAATCTCACCGCTGAGAATCACTGGAAATATAAAATCTATTTTCCAGGGCTTTTTTCAAGAAATTAATGGTCCTGAATGCTTTGTTTTCACTGTTATTGTAAAATGGGCGTGTATTTTAAGAAGCAGACTGCAAAGTGACATGTCTCGATCCTCCTCGGGAGCCCAGCTTGGATTTCAGGGTTTCTGCCAGCAGTTCCTCTCTCCCCCTTGTGCCCCAGCCCCTGCAGCCCTCCCTCCCCCAAAGGACTTCTACCTGCATAAAGGATGCTGTCCAAATGGCCCAAGATGTGGTTGTAGGCAGGATTCTCCACACTGTCAACCTGCCAGATGCAAAGAAGAAGTGACTTCTCTCTGCTGATCAGTGCTGGCTCTCTTTCTTTGCCAGACCACCAAAGGCACAGTGCCCTGCCCGTTGCTGAATAATTTGCTTCATGTGGGGCAGAGAAGTTTTAAAACAGAAGAGAGAGAAAAGAAATGGGGATCAAGGGATAGGAGAAGACGACTCTGCTTGGCACTAGGTGTAGGTAAATGTTTACCAAGGAGGCAGTTTTCATTCAGGAAAGAAGGTTCTGTGGCACCGTCCCACAGGAATTTTCAAGGCCTGAGAGTTTCAGGCAAATTGGATAGGAATGCAGACTTCTTTAGATGGGAAACTGATGTCCTTGGCTACGTAAGCCCATGTGGGACTCATTCATGCCTCCTTTAGAGCACTGACCTCTGGTCATGGTTTTGGAAGCGTTTTGCTGTATGCCTTCTGTTGAAGAAGTCAGCCCTAGACCGCCTTGAATGCCAGTGGTGGCTGCGTCGTCCCCCTTTGTCGGCAGAGGAGCTAAGAGCTTAAGTGACCTAGTCTGAAAGGAGAGCTTCCCTGGGCCTCCCCTACCAGAAGCTCTGGAAGGACGTCAATAAACGTTGGATCTGTCTGTAGGGTTGGCACGTGGCTGTCTAAGGAATGTCTGGCGTAAGGGAGCAGGGAGGGATCCTAAGCGGCCAAGAAGGGTAGTGTGGAGGGTGGAGGAAGGAAGGAAATGCTCGACTGTTCTGGACAGTGGCCATGGCCCCATCTTCACCCAGCAGACGCTCACCTCCAGGAAAATGCCCAGCACCGCCAGCCCATCCGGTTGGTGTTTGGCTACGCTCAGGTTGGCATACTTCTCTGAGTTGAAGTGGACCACATGAAGCTGAGGGTGAGGACAAAGAGTTAAAGGCAGGGAGGAAGAGCTTCATGACTTTATCGAAATGGGGTGGAATTGGGATTTCTTCTTGCGGGCAGCCAAGTCAGCTTTTCCGACTATGCAAAACAGCTCCATTCCTCCTTCACCCCATGGCCAGAGGGCAAAGTTAGGGCAAAGTCCTTCTGAGGAGAGAGCTGTTCCATTTGTTACGGAGAAAAGAGAAATTACAACACACCAGCGATGAAGAAGGGGACGCAACTGACAGCGGAGTTTCACGGGTGATGCAACTGGGGGTGAGGGAGCCATGGTGCCAGAGTCCCAAGTCATTTGGGGGCCACAGATATTGGAAAAGTCCAGACCAGTCCATGCAGAATGGGCACAGAGAAGTGGCCCTTCAGAAACAAAGACCTGGATAAGGGGAGGGCTGCTTAAACTGGGCTTTCCAGATGGGAGAGTCTGCAGTCCCCAGAATTCCCAGCCAGCCGTGATGAGCACTCTGGGTGTTGCAGTCCCCAGAGAACTCCAGTAGAAGTGGGCTTTCCTTGCGGCTCTTTTCTCAACCTCCGTTGGGCCAATTCAGCCACTGTTTGTGCCCCAGCAAGCGGCCCGGCCGGGGCTGCCTGCACGTAAGTGCCACTGGCTTACCTCTGCTGGGAAGGCCTGTCCATCCACGCGGTGCTCAGAGCCCCCGGCCCGACTGTTGCTGCTGCCCCAGTGGAAGTGCAGCTGTACTGCTGAGTAGATGCTAGGCAGGCCATGCAGGCGCAGGTTCTTGGGGAGGGAGAGCTGCACTGTGGAGGCAGAGAGCAAGGGGCCTCAGCTTGCAGCCAGTGGGGAGGAGGAACACCGTCACAAAGCAGATCTATGGCATGGCGTTCTTTCTGGAGTTACTAGTCCTCAAGGTGAGGAGGGCAGGAAAAGCATTGTCTTCTTAACCAGGCGATAAACACGATAAACAGATCCTGTGAATGTTCTCACCTGTGTGCCCGTTATTGGTCAGGGTCAAGGAGCCGCTCCCAGGGTCTCGGTATCCCTCTGGCTCAATGGGGGGCAGAGAGGGATCATACTGGACCAAATGTGTCTGGATATCGAGGGGCGATTGAGCCTGCCAACCGCAGTCTGGATATCCCTCTGGCCAGTGTGCCTGCCCGTCGGAGCCTGGCAAGAGAGAAAAGGCTTATGGATCCGGGACACAGAAAACGCCCCCCCCTCCTCTTACAAAATCCCCCCCCAATTCTGGAAGTGCCTGTTCCTTTTTTTTCCAACTGGAGACCTCTGAAGGGCCTTTCTGGAGCACCTGAAGGACTGTGGGAGCCTTTCTCAGCAAAGAGGCACGTTTGGGCAGCCCCTCCCGACTTTGTAGCTGCCTTGGCAATTCGGATGAGCAGAGGAAGATATCGCTTGTAGCTGTTTCTCCTTACCTTCGTATGTCCAGTGGGAACCTGCAGCAGAGGGCAGAGGGAGAGGCTCTTGGCTTAGAGCTCCAGATGCGGGGGCACTTCCCTCCTGGCAGAAGGAGCCCATAGCAAAGACAGGGCTGAATCCTTCACGAGGGAAGAATCCCACACCTGTTTCCACAATGACCGCGAGGGGTATGAGAGCAGTTGCTCCCTCTAGCTTGACTGGGGGGCGGCATGGCTGTGTCCGTGGGAGCCCCGCTCTTAAAGAGAACGGGCACCATCTCCAGCTGTCCCCGGCCATGGCGCCATATTCTGATCTGCATTCTCCCCTGTGCTGGAATTCTGTCCTTTATTTCAGAAAGGAGCTTTGGAAAAAGATCAGCTACTCTCCAGGGATCTAAAAGAGCACTGCCAACTGGGACTGCAAGTCTAGTCTTTGATCAGACCTTTGAAATAAGGGGCTGCTTTTTTTAATCTAGGCGATAACCTCTTTCTCTCTTTTGAGTGAAACCTGAGTTGATACACCAGAGAAGAGAGGCTGAATTCTTCCACCATGAAAAAGGGCAGCTGGCCCTGAGCAGACATGTCACCTCCTAAAGGCTCTTGAGCTGCTGCTAAATTTATTCTGGCTGGTGGCGTGAAGATGTGTGTTTGGCCTCCTCCCCAGAACTGAGAGGAGTCCCAGAGCTGAGATCCCTCGGGTGCTGCCCTTGTGTCTCGGAGGACCTGGGGAGTCCAGCCCAGCACACGGCCTCCCTGTCTTGATCTTGGCACCCCCGTTTAGACCTGGCTTGAAACCATGGCTTTCTGCTCCTCTGCCAAGGAGGCCTCATCCTGTGCTCTTTGCTCCTTCCATGTGGCAGAGGCAGGGGTCAGGCTGCCATTTCCTTGCCGTCCACTCCCCTTGAGCTCCACCTGGCTGGGCTTGTGTTTTTGGCCTCGGATACGGTTTGGGAGTTGTCAGCCCAGACTGCAGTGGCTGAGTCCATGAGCCACGGAAAGCAGATCATGCCGTAGAGCAAAAGAGAGTTGAGGATGATTGATGGATCTGATGAAGAGCACTCTGCACCCAAAAACCTTCAGATGTCTGTGGAGATTCTCAGTCGTCTAGGTTGTCATCTGTGCTTTCTCCAAAAGGCAACCGGACTTTCTTTGGGTTTTTTTCCCATGAACATGTTTTGCTTCTCATCCAAGAAGCTTCTTCAGTTCTAGAAAGCCCAGTTGCCTTTTGAAAAAAGCACCTCTAGGTTAGCCTTCAAAGCTTCCTGGTCAGACTCATGCTAATTCCTCTCCTGAAATCTTCTCTTGTTACAAATGGTTGTATTCTTTAAAATTTTTATTCTTTTCTTATTACTCTGCTTTCCTCACTCTTTCCTCTTCTTGGGCTGTTCAGTTCAGAAACTTTCTTTCAAAAATACTGTTTCTGTGCTTGCTCCCAGGCAGTGTCTTTGTAAATACTTTTCCAAGATTGTTACCCTCCCATTTTATCAGAGTATTTTCAGCTTCATGCTTTCATACAAGTGAAAGGCGGATAGATAATTCTAGAAGCTGCTGCAAATGCCTGTAGGCATTACAGCTTCTGGAAGTCCTAACCGAACAGAAGACAGAGGGCAGACCCTCTGCGAACCTTCGTCCCCAGGAAGAGCAGAAAGAGCAGAGTTGTTTGCAAACTTTGCCAGCCCTCCATCCAAATGATTAGTCGGAGAACGGGCTCACTTGCTTTCAGAGAAACAAATAAGCGTCTTTTTTAAAAAAAATTAAAATGCCTCAGCAGCCCAGAGCGGTTACCAGGAGTTACCAGCTGCATTGTTGTGTCCATCTGAGTCTCTGCCAGAGAAAGTCCCCCTCCCCAAGCTGCCTAATTGCAGTGGGTCCCCCTGGAGAAAGGCAGAGGGCCCCAGTGAGGAAACCAAGAGTTGGGAGGAAAAAGAAAAAGGCCACTTACCCCCACTTGCAGCCAGGGCTTGGGAAAGAGCTTGCCAGAGGGCGAGAACTAGCAACATCTTGGAATATCAGAAAAAGAAAAAACAGGTGAAATGGGAGAAAAACTCCAAAGAAATGGATGGATCCTGAGCCAACAGGCAAAGGCGAGATCTTCCACTCCCACATCTGCACCCCACTGCTTGCCTCTTTCCAGGGGAGTCAGGAGGTCCCCATTGGACATCGACCAGAAGGCGGCCAATGCCATTTAAGGTGGCTCTGGGCAAGCCAGGCAGCCGGCCTGCGGCTGAGGCCACTCGGCTCCTTAAATCACCCGTCCACCGGTCTGTAGAGTCCCAAACGTGTTTGGACAGGGGGGAGGGAGCTGGAAGAGCTTGGCTCCCCTTCAGGCTTGTGCCAGCCAAGTCCCTGCGCAACAGGCCGGTTCTTTTCATCTGAGCTTTCAGGCAGGCACGGGGAGAGGGGCTCAGCGGGATGATCCGGAGGAGGCACAGCTTTGGCCTGGCTCAGAGGCAGGAACACGGGCAAAATAGTGGCCACATGCTGTTGAGCTTCCACGTATGGACATGCAACATTTCAGCTTTTTAATTTTGTCTTGCATCAAAAAAATAATAATGGTGTGGACATATTGAGCATCACAGTTTTGTTGTGGCATCCCGGAGGCCCGTGTCTGGTCCTGGGAAGGCCTGGGTGGGGGGTCTTTTGTGGCCTTTCCTGCTGCTATAAGGAGTCTCCCCTTCATTACAACAGAGTTGAGGCTTGTTGCTGGGTACAGAGTGTTGCCAAGAACTTGGGCACAAAATATTTTGGGTAGAAGTCACTTCCAGTCTGGTGCTTCATGACTGCTGGACTACACCTTTATGTCTCCCCCTTCCTCATCCTTGACTGCCTGGAAGGTGTTGGGATGGGTTATATCACACATGAATTTGCTTGTTGGCACAGTGGTAGTTGATAGCTGACTTGAGGTTCTGTGGATTTATTTTTCTGATGTAGCAAGTGCTAAATCCATAATAAATAGTGAAGAATGAAAGAAAAGGAGCTGAATTTCAAAGAGGAAGTTACTGGCAGAGAAAAGGTTAAACACAACCACCCCCACCCCCCCAAGTGGAACTGGGGAGAACCACAAGGGCTGTTGCTGCTTAGAAAGGTAACCAATTGGTGGAGCCACAGCAATGGGGCCAAAGATCCTGACTGCCATTGACCTTTTATTATCTTGCTGATAAAAGATTGGCAAAAAGACAAGCAGCCAACGGGTCCCATGCCATGGAATTCTAGTTCTACAGAATTGGAGCCCCTTGCCTGGGGTGAAGCAGGCAGGCAAACCCAGAAAACTCCTCTCCCCCCCACCCCCGCCCGAGTTTGGGCTGGACCCCACCAGCTCCCTCTTCTGTGCTGGGTTTTTGCCACCCTGAAAGAGAGCAGGTCATGGTGACCCAGTTCCCCATCCAGCGTTTGCCTGATTGCGCCAGGTTGTGCAGTCGAGGGGGGGGGGGAAGAGAACAGGAAGGCAGGGCAAGGGAGCCCTTCCCCAGTCAGGCCAGGAAAGGCAAAGCAGCAGGACTCCCCTTGCTTCAGGGCCAATCCCTTTTGCGGAGGGGCAGAAGGAGAAAGGGGGCTTGCACATTGATTTGTCAAGCAAAAGGAGCGGGTTGGTGCCTGTGTGTCTCTTTCAAACCACACGCCTAATGACGGGACACTTGCCTATACTGGGGAACCCAAACCGCCACCGGGTCTTTTGCGCGTTGGTTAAGGTTG
The DNA here is from genome assembly GCF_049901735.1 of Notechis scutatus. Lineage (NCBI taxonomy): Eukaryota > Metazoa > Chordata > Lepidosauria > Squamata > Elapidae > Notechis > Notechis scutatus. The sequence goes on from NC_142022.1 coordinate 11,259,353, forward strand.
ATGTGTGAACGTGAAATACAAACACAGGCTAGACTTGAACGTTTCGCCAGCATTGGGCTTAACTGGAAGGAGAGGAACGTGTTCTTATATGGGTGGGTCAAGCAAATTGCGATGTCTTTCTTACAGGCGGTTGGAGAGTCCCTGGCGCTTTGGGGAAAACTCGGATTCTCGCTGTCCTCTCCGGATAGAGGCGCGTTAAATTCACGCCGTTGCGCTTTCACCTCTGCTAATTCGCATAATCCCGATTAACGCTTGTGATGATCATGGGACGTTCTGGCAGATTCGGGATTGCGCGTCCCCGAAGGCTAAGTAACACAAGAGCCGAGCCGGGGTTGCGTAACGGGCGAGACCGGTTCCCGCTCCTTCGTGTCGAGCGCGCGCGATCCGGAGTGTCGCCGGAGGACTTCCCGCAGTGATGGGGCCGCTGGGCAGGACAGCTGTTCTCCGGCCGGATGAAGTTCGCTTTGCGAGCAGCCCCGCCGCCCGTTCGATCGCGCCGCCTTCGCTGCCTCTTTCGTCCCTCTCCAGCAATGCACTCCGGTAGTGCCCCGGTTCTGAACCGCCTTCTCCCCCGCAGACCATCCAGCGAGGTGGGCCAGGCCAGGGGCCGCGGATCCGATCCCCGCCGTCCCGAGAAACGAAAGCCCGGCGGAGGCCGCTTTGCATGCCGCTGCCACGTGCGCGGAGACGCGCCCGCAGAGACACGGGGCGGGCCACTCGCCTCTGCCCCGCGCAACCCGTGTGTCGCCGCCTGCGCCTGGCTGGGGCTCGCCAGCCAATGGTGCGCGGCCCGCCCCCCGTTGGATGGGGACGAGCCAATGGCGCGCCGGGGCTGTGGCGCGTTCGGGGCGGGCCAGGAGGGGCGGGGCCTGCGGGCACGTGCGGCGCCGCACGTGGCCGCGTGGTCAGAGCCCTGAGCTGGGCTCGGCTTCCCGGCGGTCTGCAGTTCGTCGGAGACGCCCGGAGCAGCCGGTGGGTATTGGCGGCGCGAGCGCGGCGTCCTTTCCGTCCCTCGAGATTTTCCAACGGGGTTCGGGATGGGAGACCGAGGCCGGCGACCCTCTCCGGGGCATGTGCAGAGTGCGCCTAAGGGCGTTGGGCGAGGAGGACCGGCTGCCAGTGGCAGTTTCCGCGTTTGCTGAGTCTGGTTGGGTGGCTGCCTCGCCGGGCGGCTTGGGACCTTTGGGAACGGTCGGCGCTGTTTCTTTCTTATGGGCCAGGAGCGGGACCGGGAGTGGGTTGGCGTGGGACCGTCGGGCGAGGCCGGGGTCACCAGGAAGTCAATCCCGGCTTCGGCTCCTTTGCGTTTTGGAGCCCTGGGCAGGCGAGCTCGTGACTTCTGAACGAAGCGTGAGACCTTCGCTAAGGCGGCTCTGGAGCTCGCTGCTGTGATGAGGCGGGGGGCGGGGGAGGCCGGGGACGGAGATGGGGTTACTGGCGAGAGATGTTCCCGAAGTCCGCAGAGGCGACTTCCGAGTCCTCTCAGGTGCGTCGTCGTTGGGGCTTCGCTGGCCTCGCCCTGGCTTCGAGGTTTTGCTGGCTTTGCACCTCCCGTGGGTTTCGCGGAAAGCCGCTCGGGCTGAGGGGTTCTGGCCTTTCCCTGCTTCCAACGTTTGGGGCGGTTCATCCAGAAGCACCGGGCCGACGGGCAGCATGCCCACCGACCTGCCCTGCGAAGATTGGCTTCGGAGTGACTCTGAGCGGTTGGCGCTCTCAGGGTGGTGGCGGCAGTAGCGAAGGGAATGGAGATGCAGTTCCTTTTCCTGAGAAAGGATAGTGTTTCCCCTGGCAGAGTTCAAAGCACTGGCTGGCAGCATGTAGCACCTTGTAGAGCCTGGAAGTGGCCAGGCTTGGGATCTGTTAGGATGGATTGTGGTGCTGACCCAATTAGCAGAAACCTCCCCTTCCAGAGGCTCTGTTCCTTGTGCTTGGGAACGAGGAGATAGGTGGCTGCTGCTGTGATTGACTGGCTCAGCAGAGAGAAGGTGTTGGCTTCTGTCCCATGTAGCCTTGAGTGGTGATGCTGCTGCTGCTGCTTAAAGGAACAGGAGGGGGCCTCTCAGTTCCAGGAAAGGGGGGTGAAAAGTCTTGTGGTAATAGCAACCTGTAAACGCTTTCTAGTCTAAGTGCCTGAGGAAGGAAGCTAGGCTGATGGACATCCCCTCCCTCTCTTTTAGCAATCAAGATAATCCATGGATGACATGGACAGGAGAAGCGTCTCTTCCTGGGGGTCCTTCTATTCCGTGGAAAGTGCCACCAGTGAAGAGGAGGAGGGCGAGGAAGAGCAGCTCCTATCACCAAAGGGGAATTTCAGAATCTTCCTTCTCGATGATGGGAAGGAGGTGAGGCTGCTGAGACACCGTTGCCTCAATGGCTCAGGATTCCTCCTCTTGCCGGGTCTGTCTGGTCAGGGACCCAAGCGGCCTCTTGGATTGCAGCCTCCTGGCTCTGGCTGTCCCTGTGATCCAGAGGGTCCCAGGGAGACATTCCGTAGCCACCGGATCAGTCCAAAGGGAAGCCTGCCTGGGCAGAGGGTGAACCGAAAGAGGGCCAAGGGCGGTGGTGGCTGCAAGCTTCCGAGCAGCACCACAGGAGGCAGGCAGGCCCTTCCGTGCCCCACGGCATCTGTGTCATCCCCTGGGATAAAGAGGCAGCGGAGGAAAGAAACGGCAACGGAAGAGACCCTGCCTTCTCCCTGTTCGACGGAAGGGGACCAAGCCTTTGCACAAAAGGTGAGCTTACTGACAACCTAACTAGGGATTGGGAGAGCTCTCTCCGTGAAAGTAGACCCGCCAAGAAACTTCTGGATCTGAGCAGTTATCCCACCGCTTCTTCCTTTTATAAGCGAAAGGGAAGAATCCACTGGGGATTTGGTGAGCAATCGTCACCACACTGGAAAGGATCATTTTCACTTGGCAGAATAGGTGGAGGCCACACAGCTGTCTGGTTTGCTTTCCATAAGGCAGCCTTGTTCAGTCAGTCCATCCTAAGACTTTGGAGGTGGCTTGGAAAGGGCAGTTTAGAGTGGGGGCTCTGCTAGTAGAGTAGCCATTCTGGTTCAAGCTGCAGATAGGTGGTAACCTCATGGCCAGAGTGCTCCTGTTGACCAAGATAGTGGCTCTGTCTGTATTGTTTTACAAGGAAGTTTGCAAGATTCAGGAATAAACATCAATTGTAGTCTTCCATTCATTCCCAGATTCTTCTTTCTTCCCCAGAGAACTGTTTTTAAATCTTGTTGTGCGGCTTTTTACACTTCACACTGTTTTGTGCTCCATGTTTACAGTGCTGGGAACTCCAAGGCTTTGTCCGCCCCCTGTCGGAGCTTCTGAATCGCTTGAAAATGGGCTGTTTTGACCAAGGTTAGGAGCAGCAGGTGCGCCTGCCTGGGTGCCTGAATGCGAGCAAAATGGGTTGGACATCCTGGCAACTGGGGGCTTAGCAAGCTGCAAGTGTTGTCTGGGTGCCTGGGAGGAGAGCCGCTTTGATTCCGATATTCCCATTACAGTTGGCCCTTCATAGAGACCCTGCCACACAGCGTGGGGGTGGGGAACCCATCCCACTGTAATTCAGAAGCCTCTGAAGCATTGAGTTCTTACACAGCCAAGCAGGTTGTCTTGGAGATTAGTCACTTCTCCTTTACAACCAGAGCTCCGGAAATTGATTGTTTCTATTGACATTTTTGGCCTTCTTTGCTTTTTTTGCCCCCCCCCCCCCCCCCCCTCCCCCCATTACAGTCCACAGACGGGTGAGTGTTGGATTTAACAATCAATGTGGACAAGTCACAGAGGATGAGATTATTGCCTGCACGTCATCCTTTCACCCTCTAGGCAGCAGGTGGGGTGGGGGAAGCATCAATGGTTTGCTACTGTGCTTTGTGGTTCTGCCAAAAGGCTTCCAGGGTGAGATCAGTCGCTCTAATCCATTTAGTCCTAGCAACCACATTTACTGAGCTTCCTGTTTTGGTGCCTTGCAGGTCTAAGCAGTTTCCAGCAGAGTGTGGCCATGGATCGGATCCAGCGCATCATTGGTGTCCTTCAGAAGCCTCAGATGGGGTAAGGGTCTCCTTTGCTGGCCAGTGCGCTGCTCTAACCCCCTAATGGAGCCGGATGTCTTAACCATTTTCTTGTCACCACTGAACTCCTGCTGTGCTATTGCAGTTCTGAGACTTGCCTTGTCATAAAACACTTTTGATGGGGCCCCTCTGGACTACATTTTACAAGGAAAAAGTTTTTTAAAACAGTGCTGTAGCTTTGCTTGTATGTAGACGTAGAAGAATCTGGACAGCTCCATTAAGTATGTATGTATCTGACTTCATCTTCCCTCGGCTTGCAGGGAGCGATACCTGGGCACCCTGTTGCAGGTAGAAAAGATGCTCAAGATCTGGTTCCCTCACATCCCCTTGAAGGACTCCCAGGCCAGCTATGGTGTGTCAGCCAGGGAGGCGTGTGGGGCAGCAAAGGTGAGGGCCAAGATCACTTTGTTTTGCCTGACTTGGCTGGATTCTGTACATAACCCATTGACATTATGGCACATATGTGAACACGTAACCTGTGGAATTGTAGGGTATGGATGGCTTTCTCTGGGATGAACTCTCCTTTCTGTACAGAGAGGGCTGTTATTTGTTTTTCCTTTCCTCTCTGGTACTTGTAGGAGTGGTTTGAGTGCTTGTTTCTTTCTCCAGTTGATTACATCTGCCTGGTTTTCCTTGGATTCTCTCACTACTCCATTTGGTCTAAGTTAATAATGCTTCCCCTATTAACACCTCCTGATCCTGGACAATAAAGTTCCTGGCCTCTCCGTTCCATTTTTGCATGAATGGTTGTGATCATAAGGGACTCAATCCCCACTGACTATTCTTGACATAAAAAATAAAAAATCCAGAAGTTAATTTCATGAATGTTGCCAACTGATAAAATCTGATCAGGATTGGGGCCTGTCTTACCTCCAGGGGGGATGTTTAGCTGGTCTTTTGTGTTGTGACGGAACAGGACTTGAATCCTGGTGGCACAGTGGTTAGAATACAGTATTGCAGGCTAATTCTGACTGCCAGCAGCTTGGCAGCTCGATCCTGAGGGGCTCAAGGTTGACTCATACTTCCATCCTTCTGAGGCCGGTAAAACGAGGACCCAGATTGTTAGGAGCAATATGCTGACTCTGTAAACCACATAGAGCGGGACGTAAAGCCCTGTGAAGCAGTATATAAGCCTAAGTTACTGCTATTGCTATCCTGTTGAAGGGGGTTTGGGGGATCCTTGCACTCGGCTTGATTTCCCACCATCTCTGTTAGTCCTACTGTGTAGAAGACCAGATCATGGGAGGCAGAAGCACGCCCGTCCAAGATGACATGCTGAGGCCTTTCTCGGACCTCTCTTCCTTAGAAGACCACGATGTTGGCACTTGGCAGGGAGAACCGGTGCCCTTAGGCAATGGACCTGCTCTGAATCTCTCCTGGACTCACACGTTGCCCTTGAACCCTCTCTTGGGACAAGTAGACTTCAGTCAGATGAACTCTGCGCTTGGACAGATCTTGCTGGGGCCAAACATGAGCAATTGTGGAGTGGTTTTCTTTCTCCAAAAGGTTACGTTTGCACAGGCTGCTTCCAAGACTTTTGCACACGGCTGCCCTCCTAGCGTGCTGTTCTCTGGCTCAGGGGAGCCACCTCGTTGTCAAAGCTTGCCTGGTGTCCTGACAGCAAGCAGCTCCACCCCCAGAGGAACTCTTGGTGGTCTCGCTTTGTCGCTGCCCCACTTGTCTGGGGAGAAGCGGGAGAAGAGTGAATCATCTGTAGGAAAGCCTGTGAAATGCCACAGCTCTTGATGACTCAGAAGACGTGGACTTGCAGACCATCTTTTCCATTCTTCACAAACTTTTAAAAAACTTAAATATTTCAACTATGTTCAAGAGAAAGAACTGTACCTGCCCTCAGGGTGGAAAACTTTAGTTCCAATAAAGACACTGCTACAAAGGCTTATGAGGTTTATGGTTTTTTCCCCCATCCTTTTAGACATTTATCTTTGTGATCTGATACTAAACTATACACTATTGGCCAAATATGGTGTAGGCTCTGGCCCCAGTATGCCCACTCTTCCATAAGTCACCAAGGCAGGAAGATAATTTAATTACAATTTATGATTAAAATTGATGATGAGATTCCCTCTCATTCAAAGAGGGAATCCTGAGACCTATCTTACATTCCCTTTTTTAGTTAAGATATCAAAGTGTTGGAAGAATAATTTTGGGTTCTATGCGCCAGGAGTGACGCAAGAGCAAACAAAAAATGAACTGCAGACATACTGTGAGAAAGAAGATTCATTTCCTAAAAGCAAAAATATTTGTATTTAGGGGTAGAGTAGAGAGAAAATGGGGTGGGAAGGCATGGTTTTATAGGGGGGACTGGTCCTTGGTGTGAGGAAGGGGGTGTGTCCTCCTTGTGCAGGTTGCTTCTGCAGGTTGCTTCTGATTTGGGTTTTGATCCTGAGCGAAATCCAGAAAGAGACTGCCCTCAGATAACGTGGATTTCACCTCTGGGGTCTCCCTTTATCCTGGGGAAATTCCTGTTCTTTGACATCATCAGTGGGATGCTAGTAGGTTTATTCTGGGGCAGATCAGAGCTACTAAAAGGAGAGTGGGGAGATCAGGCCTTCTACCCATGGGAAATTACAAGAGAAAAGCTGCAGACGTTTCATTATTAGGGAGCATGATCAGTGCTGGATGTTACATGTATGTCTCTTTAAATGGGGTCTGACGAAAGAAGGCATAAAATTTTAAGATGTTAATGAAAAAGTCGTAAGGTCATTTAAAAAGCATGGGGGGGTTTGCCCCTTGCCTTCTTCCTAGGCAAGAGGGAGGCCGGTTTCTCGCCTCACTCCCGCACCGCCCAGGCTTTCCCCGAACAACGTGCACACCGGACAAATCAGCGGCAGCTCCGCCGAAGACGGGCAGCTTCCCTCTCGCCGGGGATGTTCGGCCGGCAGAGCCAAACGGCGACGCCCAGAGCCTGCACGCGGGGCGCCCTTCGCCACCGGGGAAACTAGCCGGAGATCCACGGCCGCGACCGAAGGCACGCGAGATCGGCGGGGGGAGCGCGGAACCTTTCCGCGGAGCGGCTCACGGGGCTGACCACGTTGCCACGGCGACCAGGAGCGGCGCCGTCCTCCGGCAGGCACTTCCGCTTCCGCCCGCGCGGGGGGCGCTTCCGCCCAAATCCCCGGCCTTCGGCGAGAGGCGCTTCTCGACCCCTCCGGAGGTCCGCAGGGCGGAGATGGCGCACCACGCCAAGTTCCTAGCCCGGACCGTGATGGTCCCGGGCGGAGACGTGGAGTTGGCCTACCGCGTCCTCACCAGGTAGGAGCGCCGCCGCCTCTGCCCTCCCGAGGCTTTGGGCGCCGAGCGGAGGAAGCGCTCGGGCCCCGCGGGGACCAGGCACCGCAGGGCGCGCCCGTTTGCGACATCTGGAAGCGCCTCCGCGCTCCTCAAGGCCGGGAGCCGGACACGAGGCGTCGGCAGGGCGGGCGCGGATGTCCCGGGATTGGAGCTGCCGCTGGGTGGAGGCTCGGCTCGGCTCCCTTCAGGAGGGCCAGCGGCTGCTCAGCGCCCGTGTCAAGGCGAAGGCGCGGGGCTGCTGCCCAGCCATCTTCGAAGCGCTGACACGGGTTTCTTCTGAATGACGGCAGTTCTCCCCGTCTAATGGAGGAGACCGGCATGGTTGAGATTTCCCTCGGGCCTCACACACATACACACACACCCGACCCCAAGTTTTAAACAGCCGCGTGTTGTCCCCGACGGGATCTCGGGAACTCTTCGGAAAGCCGCGCAAATCATACAGAACGTTGGAGGGAGGGAAAATTCAGCCCGAATTAAACTTGCGCGTCCATCGGATCTTCTGGCGGGGATCTCGCCTTTTTACAGAGACGGTCCCTTCTTTCTGATCTTTATTTTAGAGTCCTCACTATGGATGGAGTGATCGATCACGTTAAGCGGAAGCGGTATTATGAGAAGCCGTGCCAGAAGAGGCGGCGGGAGGCTTACGAAGCGTGCCGGAGAATCTATAACTCTGAAATGGGCAAAAAAATCAATTTCCTCATGAGGAAAAGCCGACCGGATCCTTGGCTCGGTTGCTAAGCCAAAGAATGTCCAGGGTTGGCCGAGGCTCCTGCCCGCTTTATTTGTCAATAAAATCCATACGAAGTCCCGCGTCTCTTGAGAGCTTTTTGGTCCCCATCCTGAACGCGCACCGGGGGAGGGGAGAGTTCCGGGCGTTGGTGTGGGCCGGGGATGGCTCTTCTCTTCGGGGGTGCGCCTTGCTTGGTGGGGGGAGCAGTACCCGAGGCGGGGGTCCTTCCACCGCCCACCTCCGTGCTGAGACCGCTCCCTTCCTTCCCTCCGCCCGGTTCCTCCGGCGAGAGCGGCAGCCGCGGCCGCCCCCTACTGGCCGTGGGTCGTCAGCACGGTTGCAGCTCAGGCGGCGGCCTCCAGGAAGTCCCGCCCCAAGCCAGAGGGCGTCGCGGGCGGAGTCTCTGATGAAGCTCGTTTCCGCTTCCGGTCCGCGCGGCGCCAGAGCCGACGTTCCGCCTCCGTCCGCCGCGAGGCCTGCGGCCTTTTCCTTCCCAGGCGCGGAGGGAGACCGCCGGTGAGGAGGTGCCTCGGTCCCCGGTTCCCTGGGCGGGAGGGAACAGCTGGGCGCCTGCTGCGGCCCTTTGGCTGTTCAGAGGCGGCGGCGGCGGCGCTGCCCGCGAGGGTGGGGAGAGGCGTTCCCCCAATCCCAGCCTCGGCGAGCGACCGAGCCGCGGCCTGGCGGGGCGAGACCGAGTCCCGCCTCGTGGGGGGAGTGTCTTCCTTTCCCCCTCGGGCCTTTGCAACCGCGACCCTCTTTCCCCCAGCGCCCCGGTGGAGCCTTCCCAAGATGGCGCTCTCGAAGCGGGAGCTGGACGAGCTGAAGCCGTGGGTGGAGAAGACGGTGAAGCGGGTCCTCGGCTTCTCCGAGCCCACCGTGGTGACCGCCGCGTTGAACTGCGTCGGGAAAGGGATGGACAAGAAGAAGGCGGCCGGTAGGTCTTGCGGGAGCCGCTGAGCTGGGCTGGCTCCGGCCCCCGAGATCTTGGAGGGCCGGGGGACGCGGTCGGACCCTCCTGCTCTGGCTGAAAGAGGTCTGTGGCCTTCCTTTTCCTTCCTGGTAATTGGGATGAACTGAGGAAAGGACTAGCTGCTTTCAGAACACACAGGGCAGGTTGGTTGAGGTGGCGTCTTTTGGGCTGCCAAACTGTACTCTCTCCCTCTCTCCTCTCTTTCCCAGATCATCTCAAGCCCTTCCTGGATGATTCCACCTTGCGGTTTGTTGATAAGCTTTTTGAAGCCGTTGAGGAAGGGCGAAGCTCTCGACACTCCAAGTCCAACAGTGACCGAAATCGGAAGAGAGAATTAAAGGTGAGCTGAACTTTTGCTTATTTTTGCTGTCTTCTTATGGGGGGGGGGAGGTGTCAGGAACTGGCAGTGTTGCTTCATTATGTTTTATTCTTCCAGAGGGGGGAAAAAATACCCTTTGGGTCTGTTTTCTTAGTGCTCTTCTTGTGCTATGACTGCTCTGCCCTTTAATTCTGCAACCAGAAACCATCAGAAATCTTATGATGATGATAGCAGCTGTGCAGTATCTTTGTTGTTGCTGTTATATGAAATTAACATGGAGTAGAGCTGAGAAAACCTGGCCTTAGCTTGAGAATGCCAATAATGTAGGACGTGGATTAAAGCACATAGACCCCTTAGAAAAATGTCATTGTCTTGGTGATACGGGACAGATGCATAGAAAGCTGGCAAATATCTGTAAGCGCCAGATGCATAAGCTCTTCTGGGCTGACTGCTGATTTTATTGGGCCCAAATTGTTGCAGATGATCACAGGGATTGAAAAGAAGCCTGCTTGGCAAGGCTTTATTTGTAGCGGTTGTCCCAGGGAATTGTAGGTGGATTGGTAGGCTTTTAAGGCAGATGTTTGGGGAGGCAACTCCACCCGCGGCTGGTATAGCCAGTGGTCAAGCATGGTGTGGATAGTTCCTCAAAACATCTGCACTAGACAGAGTCATATTCTGCCCTTCAACATAAGTTTGGGTACTGTGGTTTTATGGTTGGTTTGAATTGAATTACAGGCCTAGAAGAAGCGGATGCTGGGCATTTGTGATTTGCTCTGTAAGGAAGACGACTGAAGGTGCCCTTGGTTGATATTAATCCTTAGCATAACAGGAGAACTGTTCTACCTCTGTAACCAAAATTGCACGGTAGAGGAATCGATGCTCTTCCAGAAAATTGTGGAACCCTTTGCTTATGGCTTCTAATATGGTTACTGTTGCACTTCTTGTCATGGCTAATTTGGGGGTCCTTCCTCAAAGCTTGGAGAAGACCCTTTTTCAGTCTGTCTTGAACTTCTGGATTGGGGTGGCGCAGGGAATTAGCTGCAAGAGAATCTTTCTTGGAAGCAGCGAGTAGCCTGAGATTTATATCCAGTCTTTCTCTGGTGTTCCTTCCTTAGTTCCGCATTGTGAAACGTTTTCCTAGTTGTTATATTGATTGGTTTTATATAGATGGGTTAATATCCTTTAGCATCTCTGGATGTCTTTTTCCCCTCCTTTCTTGAGGTCGTGTAAAAGCTGCAGTACTTTATAGGATGAATTTTCTTCCAATCCCCAAATTTTGGGCTTTGAAATGAGAAAATACCCTAGTCTTCTGAGAGCGGAAGCCTCAGACCGCCATTGTTTGGTGCCAGTCAGTCATTTGCCTTTCAGAAGCAGCAGTAGTACTTGAGGATGTCTTCCTTCCACACTTTCTGCTCTGCGGAGCCACTCCTTTTTTTCTTCATAATTGTGTTTCTGAGCACCTGGAAATTAAATAGGGCCCTAGGAATTGGTTGTTTTGCAGTCTTCACTGGTGGGAGAGATCCCGGGCTGGTACCATGGTGCTTCTTTTGCCCATGGCTTATTAGTAGTCCCCAGGGGCCTAGGAATAAATTAGAGTGGGCAGTTCCCATCATTCATTCCAAATGCGACATCTTTCTATTTGGAGGGTAACAAACAGCTCAGAAAATCTCCCTGCTCCTGAAGAACGCAGCCAGACGCTTTGTTTTGAGTTGCTGCTCCAAAGATCTGCAAGTGGGATCCAAGGGCCAATAGAATTGGGGAACTCAGGTGGGCAGGGCCCCAACTACTTACTGAACCCCATGATTCATTCTTTGTCAGCATCTCTTCCTCCAGAAACTTTGACACCGCCCCACTGTTTTTTAAGAAATTCTCTCCTATTTCATTTTCTCGTCAAGAGTTTCTTTACTAACTTTGGGCTCTCCCACCACCCTTCTCTTCAGTTCACAGTAAGAAAAGAAAAAGGTCTTTATTGGAACTCTTGTTAAACAATAGAGAAATACTTGTCTGCGGGCTATTTTCTACCCATCAAATGACCTGAAGAACCAGACCTGTTTCTTTAAATCAGTGGCATCTAAAGCAAAGGCGACAGAGACTTCCCCATATACAGGCTTCGGTTGAAAGGTTAATTTTCGTCCTGCCCTCCAGGTTGCTATTCTCTTCTGAAAGGAATCTGCATCTTTTCCCAGGAGTAAGATCAGTTGCATTTCTTCCATAGTTTCTTTGAACTGGGCTTATCTCGCAGGGACCTATCATGCTGCGGGGGAAGTTCAGGAAGTAAGCTGCGGGGGTCTGCACTCTTCATACTATGGGCAAGCCCTTTTCTCTTGAACTTGTAGGTGTGTCACGGTGTGCCCTGGTTTTGGATGAGGAACCGTCCCTGTAAAGTATGGCCCAAAGTAGCGAAGAAGGAGGTTCAGCTGTCGCTTGCAGATGGTTTGTATGCATACGTTTTGATTCTCTTTGGGAGGAAATAGCAGCTGTGTGGCATGACTGGGCATTCCCCTCTGGCATCTCCCTCAGATCTCTTTCCACGTTAAGTGGAGAAGGAGCCAGCCTGTAGAGCCTAACATCATCCTTTAGCTTCTCCATGGAAGATTTCTGTCGGTTATCGGTCGCCCTTCTCTTTTGTTGTGCCTGCAAGAGATACACTGATTTGCATAAAGCTTACCTTTTCCCAGCAGTGCTTTTACTGCAAATAAAATCCCTCTGCAAGAATTAGCCCGTTTCTGCTTCTGCTTCTCAAGTAATATATTTTGAGAGATCACTTTTTCTGCATGTTTATTCTGGGTTCCAGTGCACTTTGACAGATCACATATATGGGATATAAAATATTTTGAGGATTAAAGATGAAGGGTGCTGTCTGAAAACAATTCCTGCATTTAACATACATACCTTTTTTTTGGGGGGGTCTTTCTGATCTCGTACATGCGGGAATCCTCTTGCTCTCCAGTCTCCCTGTCAATCCCAAAATCACTTATAGTCATCCGTGCTGGTGATGTGAGTTTCATTTGGGGGAGGGTGCACCTTTCCACTGGAGAGAGGCCTATCTTGACCCTTTTCTATTTTGGAAGATCAGTTCTGAAGCTGAAAAGCTGCGAATGGAGTGTCGTATCTTAGCCTCTTGCAGAAGGATTAATCTTTTGACATGTCTTTCAAGTTGAAGAGTCTTCATTCTAGACTAAGCTTAAATCCATCATGGAATAGTTTATATTTGCTTTTCATTGAGAGCGGTAGGACAGACTCAGGCGTGTAACCTCTTTCCTGCATCTCTGACGGGAAGAATTGCTTTCCTTGTAATGTTTTACTTCAGTAAAATATAAATGATATAATAGTATGCTTTAAAATACTATTTTAAGTACCCCGTTTCATTTGCTTCCTAACGTTCAAAGCAGCCTTCCCCAACGGCCAGGCCTGCTGTGTGACACGACCATTAACTGGGCTAGAGAGGGTTGGGGAGACGCCAGAAAGACTTGGCGAAACTGCCCATTCAGCCTCCATTTTAGGGAGTTATTTTCTCACTCTGTCGGGGCAGGTATGGCGGATGGGAGCAGAATCACATCCAGTCCCTTGGAAGGGATGTGGGTTCCAAGAATTTAAAACGTTTCATTGGGCACCTTAGTTCAAATTCCGTCATCGCAGCGGGAAGAGGTGGCAAAGAGCAGGCCAAAACCTCTTAGCTCTTCTGCACATGCGAATATCATCCCATTGGTGGCTTGAAGGAGTTGCTGCACCCCTTGGGTGGGGAAAGGGGGCGTCTTTCACAACAGACCCTCCTCAGCTGAGGGGAACTCCCCTCTTTTTCTTGGGAGGTTGCGTGTTCCCACTAGCAGGTGGGGGACTTGTATTTTCTTGAAAACGTTGGCTCAGTTTGTTTTTGGGATTTGACTTTGAGGCTTCTCCACTGAAGCTCCTTTGCTTATTTCCGCTTATTAGGATGTGTTTGGGGATGACTCAGAGATTTCGAAGGAGTCCTCCGGAGTCAAGAAACGGCGCATCCCCCGCTTTGAGGAGGTGGAGGAAGAGCCCGAGGTCATCCCAGGCCCACCCACCGAAAGTCCAGGAATGCTGACCAAGCTTCAGGTTTGCTGCCCTCGCCTGTCTGGAGGAGGCTTGGCGTGCCACGGTGCTCCTGCCTGTCAGGAGGGCTGCCTTGGCGTGTGCTTTGTTGATCACCTGGCTCATGGTCATAAGAGAGTTTTTAGAGCAAGAAGAGGGAACAACATCAAACAACAATAATAAAACAAACCACAGTAAATCTAGAAAACCCACTGAAGTCAAGGGTTTTTTTTTTTTTTAAATTAATTAACTGCAGTTTTAGCCGTGTTGACAGAGAAGGCCCCTTCTTGAATTCTGTCACTCACAAGTATGTAAACGTACCGGTGGTCTTCTTGAGGAGGAGGTTCTCTATCTTGAGCGGATGGAGGCTCTCGAGCACCTCCTCCACAGCCCGAAGAAACACTGCTTTACAGCTAAGAAGAATTGCGTAGTTGCTGCAGTATGGGATTCAGAGTCCAGTGCAGAAGAGCCAAGGATGACTTTGAAATGACAAAGTTTGAAATGACAAAGTTTGGCTTGTTTTCCCTTCTTTCAGATCAAGCAGATGATGGAGGCAGCAACACGGCAGATTGAGGAGAGGAAGAAACAGCTGAGTTTCATCAGTTCCCCAGCTCCTCAGGTATTGTGATTCCTTCCTTCCTTCCTTCCTTCCTTCCTTCCTTCCTTCCTTCCTTCCTTCCTTCCTTCCTTCCATCCATCCATCCATCCATCCATCCATCCATCCATCCGGTGAATTTCTGCACTGGGTCTCCTGCCTCTTTCTCTGCCTTTAACCTTAACCAATAACCAGTTCCATAAACCAAATTTCAACTTTCCTTGGCCTCAGCCTAAAGCTCCAGCAACCACTCCGCCTGAGCGCCTCCCGATCGGGAACACCATCCAGCCCTCACAGGCAGCCACTTTCATGAACGATGCCATTGAGAAGGCCCGGAAAGCAGCAGAATTGCAAGCCCGGATCCAGGCTCAGCTGGCACTGAAACCGGGACTGATCGGGAACACCAACATGGTGGGACTGGCCAACCTGCACGCCATGGGCATCGCACCGCCGTGAGTATTGGCACAGGCCTCTGAGGGTCTGAAATGGGGGCCTGTTGGGGGGAGCTGACAAGACTCAACTGAACAATTTGTTCTCATAGGGCAGAAATACGTCACATGGGCAGCAACGTCCAATCCCCGTATTCACGGTAAGCGAGCGATGACTCACTGTCCTCAGCAAGCGTGCTGCAAGAAACATACGGGCAGCCTGCCCTGGCCAGGCCCCTCTGGGGGGTGGGTGGGACTGCACTTCCTATGGCTTCCAGCCACTACCTCCCCTGGGAGTGCTGCACCGGGAGGGGGTGGAGCCTGGGGTGGCAGTAGATGCCTCCCCCCACTTCAGAGGCTGTGAGGTTTGGGCTGGTTGTGGAGCTGCACAGACGGGCCATTTCTGAACAGTTGGGTTCTGAGAACGGTGGCTCCTGACGTGCCCAAGCGCAGTGAGCCCAGGTCGCTCAAGGAGAACTGTGTGGTCACCCAAGCTGTGCTGGGGATGTCTTGGCCTAGGAAGGTGGAGTTGAAAGACCAGAGTAAACCAACGCCACTGATTCTGGATGAGCAAGGCCGCACGGTGGATGCCACCGGGAAGGAGGTGGAGCTGACCCACCGCATGCCGACTCTCAAGGCCAACATCCGGGCTGTGAAGAGGGAGCAGTTCAAGCAGCAGCTGAAGGAGAAGCCCTCAGAGGACATGGAGTCCAACACTTATTTTGACCCCCGGGTGTCTGCTGCCCCAGCTCAGCGGCCAAAGAGGACTTTCAGGTTTCACGACAAGGGCAAGTTTGAAAAAATAGCCCAACGGCTGCGGACGAAGGTAGGGCACTATGGGGGTCGCTAAGGGAGGGAGGGGGATCCTCCTTCAGATGCCTGAGGAATAAACTGGCAGGCAGGGACAGATGGTAGGGAAACAACCCCACCCCTGGGAATTGTGCTTCTGGTACACCTTGAAAATGTCTCTTTGGTCACCAGGCTCAGTTAGAAAAACTCCAGGCAGAGATCTCACAAGCTGCAAAGAAGACGGGAATTCACACCTCGACCAAATTGGCCCTCATCACTCCCAAAAAGGAAGTGAAAGAGGGGGACATTCCTGAAGTGGAGTGGTGGGACTCCTACATCATCCCCAATGGCATGGACGTGTAAGTGTCTCAGAGGCACTTTTGGTGCAGGGCCCCCAGCCAGCTCAGCTCCAGGTGGTTCTAGAGAGACCATCCTCCCTGGGCTACCGGAAGGACAATTCCACTCCTTTGGCAGATGCCAGTCGCGATTGGCGAGGCATCTCGGGTTGAGAGCCGAGGAGTGCTCTGAAGGATGGCTGGTCGCTGCATCGTCTAGAGCAGAGGTTCCCCAACCCCACCCCACCCCTGGTGCCCAAAAGGTTGGAGCCCGCTGAGGGAGGAGGTGAGGGTCAGGAGCAGATGCCAGGGAGACAAGGAGGAATGTGCTAGTTGTTTGTAGAAGCTGGCCCTGTACCTTGGTTGTGTTGAGTACTCCAGGAGGGGCTGTGTTGTCTTCTGCCCAAATCAGGCCCTTTGCAGATGATGATCTGGAAGGGGACCAGTTGACGTTGATAGTTGGGTGGATCTGCTTTCCTTTTCAGAAAAGCTACTGATCTGCTTAAGCGGGAGGACTATTTTGGCATCACGAACTTGGTTGAGCATCCGGCTCAGCTCAGCCCTCCAGGTAACCGCCTGACTCCCTCTCTGAGGGAGGCAGAGGCAGAACCTGTCCTTGAAACTGCCCCCTCCCCACCTGCCAACTCCATTTCGGAGGGGGAAGAGCAGTCTTGGGAGCAGTTGACACCCCCCCAATTCCTTGACTTTCTCAGGGAAAAACAGAATAATGTATCTTTCTCCGCAGTGGACAGTGACCTGCCTGTGACCCTTGGAGTTTACCTGACCAAAAAAGAGCAGAAGAAGCTCCGTCGCCAGACCCGCCGGGAAGCCCAGAAGGAGCTGCAGGAGAAAGTGCGGCTCGGCCTGATGCCCCCTCCAGAGCCAAAAGGTAGTGCAGCCTCTTTGGAGCAGCCTGAGGGAGGGGAAGGCTCTTGAGGGACACCAGCAAACACCCTCGTTGCCTCTTCTCTCTCTGCAGTCCGAATCTCCAACCTGATGCGAGTTTTGGGGACAGAAGCCGTTCAGGATCCAACCAAAGTAGAAGCCCATGTCCGAGCACAGATGGCAAAGAGGCAGAAGTACGGCTGATGTCTCTCCCAGCTCCCTCCCTCCCTCCCTCCCTCCCTGTGGCCGAGGATCTGACTGGGGTCTTCCCAGATGCTTTTGGTGTATGCTGAAGCCGATGAGGGGGCAGAACATTTGACCCCTTTGACCATCTTCCATTAACAATCTGAGGCTTTGAGACCAGTTGGTGAAAAGGGGGGTTATAAATATGCACAGCAATAAAAGCGGGGATGCCGCAGACCTGGCTGGGGCAGCCTGTGGAGGGGCATCTTGCAGGACCAGAAGCTGCCCTTTCACTGCGGCACTCCAGCAGAGTGCTTAGATGGGCTGCATCAATGTGCTTGCAGAGCTCATGAGGAGGCAAACGCTGCACGAAAGCTGACGGTGGAACAGAGGAAAGCGAAAAAGGTGAAAAAGCTTAAGGAAGATATTTCACAGGGCGTTCACATAGCCGTTTACAGGTGAGCGTCCGTCGTTCCCAAAGCAAGCGCACCTTACTCCCCTGCACTGTTGCAGCCTCCTCTTCCCTGACACATTCCTTTGTTTTTGCCCACAGAGTCCGGAATCTAGGTAACCCAGCAAAGAAATTCAAAATCGAAGCTAACGCTGGCCAGCTGTACTTAACCGGAGTTGTGGTTTTACACAAAGATGTCAATGTGGTGGTGGTAGAAGGAGGTAAGAGGATGGGCGAGCTGGCTGGGTCGCATAATGTATTGTGCTCTGCATTTCTAAGGAGCTAAAACTTCCAGCAGGCCCAGGCAGCGTGCGGACCCTGCCCCGTTCCGGAAGAAGGAGGGGGGGGGGGGAGAAACAAGGTTGGGGATTCCGGAAGGCTGCACCTGGATTAAGGCATCGGCCAACTTCAGGGTTGACCGATGGCTCTTGGTCTTTTTTTTTTTTTTTTTTTGAAAGGCCGCAGAACACAGAAAAGAAGGTTCTCTCCATCTGCAGAGCAGGCCGCAGAAAAGAAATAGTGTCACTTTGCGCAACCTGGACTTAACTAACCAAACTGGTTTCAGGCCATTATGTCAGGGTTGTTCTTTGGAAACACATGCTTTGTGCATTGCTCCCAGAAAAGCAACGCAAGGATTTCATCTCTCTGGCTCCAAGAGTCGGTCTCAGTTTATGGTTGTGACCACAAGGGGAGCACCTGGCACAGGTGCTTTCTTAAGGATCAGGAGTTCAGTCCTTCCAGTTGTTGCGTTTACGAAGTTGCACTTCATCCCTTGTTGCGATTCCGCCTGTCAGTTCTGCCTTTTCTGCCTTCTTTCCAAGGTCCCAAAGCACAGAAGAAATTTAAGCGGCTCATGTTACATCGAATAAAATGGGACGAGCAGACGTCAAACACAAAAGGAGATGGTAAGGAAGCGCACTTCTGCTAAGGGCCCAGCCTGGAAACGCTTATTGAGATTAAGTAAATAAAAGCGATCGACCGAGGGCTGCCAAAATGCCGAAACTTAAAAATAAAAACAAGGCGATGCACTCAAAGCACATTTTGCAAGCTCTGGCAAGGGCCCCACAGGACAGGTGGAGGAGGAGGTAAGGTCGGGTTCAGGAAGGCCGCACCTGTTTCAAGGCGCCACCCAGCGTGTTTTTGGGAAAGGGATGCAGACACGAAGGTTCTGTCCATCTGCAGAAATAGTGTCCCTAAGAAAACCGAAGGTAGTACGCTTCAGGCCCTACCCTCAACATCATCTTCCAAAGATGTCAAAAAGACAGAAAAGCCATTTCTTCTTTTGGGGGTTTCAAGCTAAACTCAGAAGATAGAACTTTGAATGGCTGTTTTTAGGTTTAAAAGATTCTGTTGAAAAAGGAAAAGAGAATTCCATAACAACGATTGCTGTTCTATCAGCCGTTGGATTGTTCTATTGAATAGATTTGGATAAATCTATTTCACCATTAGCCTCTTGGTTCTCCTAAGAAGAAAGTCGACTTATAGAGGTTTAATAAAATAACAGGAAGGGGCAGCCACCCCTTACATGGAGCCGGTTCAAAAATGCAAAGACCAACATGAAGTCAGGACAACCGAAGGGAAACTGATGATTTTGCAAACCGGTCTTTTACCGTCCCCCAAAGTTCCCTTCTTTCCATAAGCTACCGGGCTCGCAGAGGTCTGTCTCCTGCCTTTTCTAAAGAAACAGCAGAATTCTCACCTTCGTCTGAATAAAGGGTGTTTCCGATCTGACCGATTTTGAGCATACTTTAGAATAGACAAATCCATCTTCAGTCATTCGTCCATTCTTACACCCTAAGTAGTTTATTTTTCTTGCAGACGATGAAGAATCCGATGAGGAATCTGTGAAAAAAACCAACAAATGTTCCCTGGTTTGGGAGGTGAGTAATATTTACGGTCCAACTGAAGCATTTGTTGGTTCTCAGTCCTACTTAGAAAGCCCCGCTTTTTGCTATGCCCTTTTAGCAATGGGACTAAGAAACACCCGCGGGAACCTAACCGGTTGCTCCATAGGATCGTTCCTTCGGAACCCCCCTCCTCTTTGATTTCTGACATCTCCCACTTTTTGAGTGAGCCGTGGCCTGTAAAGCACGATTTACGGTTTTAGCATGTTGCGCTCAGTCACTCAGGGCTTCCCCATTAAGCCAAAGGAATTTAGCGCATTCCATGAGCCTCCAGTCAACGTATCGCTTAAGAGGGCCTCTGTCTTTAATGCAACCCTCGATACGATACGTAGGCTTGCTCAGAATCTTTTCCTGTCCTCTCTTTGTTCTTTTAGGGCACAGCAAAGGAGCGGAGCTTTGGCGAGATGAAATTCAAGCAGTGTCCTACCGAAAACATGGCACGGGAGCATTTTAAGAAACATGGCACGGAGCATTATTGGGATCTGGCTCTGAGCGAGTCAGTTCTAGAACCCACAGACTGACGGCCTTTTCCAGAGCACCTTCTCACATTTCCAGCGTGTGACGTAAAGAGCGAGAACCGAGCAGAAACCTTAGACTCTGAGCCCCTCCCTTTCATCCCCACAAATTCCCCACAGTAAGATGCTTACAATTAAAGGAAATATTTTTCAGATCCAAATAAGAGAGGTTTCGATTTTAATTTTTGGCTTTGGACTAAAACACTCAACGTGCACTCTTCAAACTTTCCCACCACACCATCCAGAAGAACTGAAGCCGAAACTTAAAAGCAACGGAAGCTATCAGTCAAGTCTTCTCTTCCAAAGCCTTCCACCTTTAAAACAATACAGCCCTCGCCTTTATTTTGTTTTTTCCCAGTTCTGTAGGTTTGTTTCAACATTAGTTGGCGAGCAAAGACACTCCCCAAGGGGCGAGAAAAAAAAGCAGCACCAAGTCACAGACGGCAGAGCACAGGAAGGCATAGTTAGCACCCCCGGGAAAAATGTACAGCAGGTTAGGAGCTGGGGAATTAGCCCACATCCTCCGACATTCGCTTAATAAAATTGTTTTTTATAAGATCTTGAAAAAACCGCCCCCTTTCCTCGTCTGGCGTATGCGACGGCCCACTGGCCGTTAAAAGGTTACCGGTTAACCAGTGTAGCAATTCAGGATTCAAGGAGGGACGTAAATTGGGGGGACGGGGCAGGGGGCACAGTACAAGAATGCTCAGTCGCAGACGTTTCCTTTTGGACATGAGCGCATTTCAAAAGCTGATTCATTCACATTTTTGTGGAGACCTGTGAACCGAGCCTCCTCATTGAGGGTCTATCTTTGAGAGACCCCCACACTAGTGGGTCACGCCTGACATTTCCACAGTCGACCAGTTACTGTCTGAAATGTCATTAGCCGATTCATCAACAAATGCCAAGGCCAGGATCCCTTGGCCTTCGGGGTCGCTTACATTCAGGGGGCTCTAGGCAACTCCAGCCTCCAGGAGACGGATCCAAAAAGCAACGGGCGTCTCCTCAACGCAGGTCAGAATTCAGGCCAATGTCCCCTTTGGGGCAATTTGAGGACCAGGCCGTTACCGGGGTCATCTGCCCCGGGGTCACGGTCTTCTTACTATTCCTTCAGAGGTCATCCCTTTGCGCGGACCGCGTTAGGGTCATAAGCCAAGGACAAGCTCTTATCACCGAGAGATCACTACGAACGAAGCTAACGTTGCAATCAATAACGGAATCCCGAATTCTACGGCCAATATTTGTAATACAATTATCCCCGACTCTAGATTTATCATTCACGGGGCACAGTTAAAAAAACTCTTTCCCGTTACACCTAGGATTAAATTTTGGATTATTGCATACAGCCGTCACAACCGCGCGGGTATGAAACTCACGGCTCGACAAGCGCGCAGCCCCAGAACCTTTAAGATTCGGAGAGCAAAGGAAAGCTGGATTAGGCTCGACCCAGTGCGTTCCGCCAGCGCCGCTTTTCTTTCCCTGGTCCCATTTCTGCACCCCTCTGCCCCAATCTTATTAATCTTAATAGGCCATCCTAGTCCTCCTTGACTCGGTTTAAGAGTTTCGAAGCAGGTTTTATTTCTCGTTCCCGCGTTGCAGCAAACGGGCCTCCCGTTGCCCTATCAATATGAATAAGGCGTTCATAATAAAGATACAGGAGAATAATCTGGAAATCCCATTAAAAAGGTTTCTTTTCGTGGCCGCAATACCCGTTTTGACCACAGGACGGCAAAGTTTTCCGCCTCGTAGCATTAACACCGAGGTCATCGTAGGCCTTTTTGATGGCCTCAACTTCCTTTCGCAGCGGCCTTCCCAGCACGGCCGACTTCCTGTCCGTCGTCCGCGGTCGTCCCCCAATGCCTTTGAAGAACGACCATCCCATCACGGACGACTTCCCCTCCTTTCTTCTTAGTCGTCCCCCCAACTTTCTTTCGCAGCGACCTATTCGGCACGGTGCACTTCCTGTCCGTTCTACGCGACCGTCCCCCAGTCCCTTTGAAAAATGAGTATTCCATCATGGCCGACTTCCCGTCCCGCCTTTTAAGTCGTCCCCCCAACTTCCTTTCGCGCGGACATTTTCGGCACGGAGAACTTCTTGTCCGTTCACCGTGGCTGTTCCCCCCATGCCTGAGAAGAACGACCTTTCTGTGGCGGCCGACTTCCCGCCCATTCTTTTTAGTCTTCCCCCTCAGTTCCTCGCGCAGCGACTTTTTCGTCACTCTGGTTTTAAAGTTTATTATTCCGAATAATTATTAATTGAAACGCCTCATTATTAACATTAATACGGTATTACGAAAGCTCAAACGCTCTCGTTAAGGGACAGAAAAGCAGGTACCGTAGTCACATTGTTTAAAAAGAACTTTTTGGAGGGCATTTTTGAAGCGGGCTTTTTTCTCGGCCGCCTTTTTAAGGGAAACAGGAAACAGCGCCATCTTGTGGTCCTGGAAGGAATAACGGGGAGAACAGGGAAAAGGGGACTGTTATCCTGGATCTTTATTATTAATACGTTATTAATATTAATAGGACAACACGAGGCCGAAGGCATCAATCGATGAACAGGAAAAGACATCGCACTTCAAAAGACCGAACCTGAAAGTGAGGTAAGAAGGAGAACGATGGCTTCAGTGTTAAGAGGCAGAACGGTTAAGGGGGTTAGGGGGTTAAGGGGTTTAGGGTGGGGGGTTTAGGTTGGGATGGGGGGGTTGGGGTTTAGGGTTAAGGGGTTAGGGTTAGGGGGGTTGGGGTTAAGGGTTGGGGTTAGGGGTTCGGGGTTGGGGTTTGGGGGTTGGGGTTAGGTTTATCTCCTCAGGGAATGCTTGGATCCGAAAATGAGGGTTTTCAATGTTTTCCACCCCTGCGGAACATAAAAATAAAGTTCTTTTCAAAATCTGAGCTCTGCAATAAAAGTTGTGTTTTCTGGCTGAAATGGGTTAGGGGTTGGGGTTGGGTTGGACTTGGGGTTTGGGTTAGGGTTTGGGGTTGGGGGTTAAGGGTTGGGGGTTAAGGGTTGGGGGGTTTGGGGTTAGGTTTATCTCCTCAGGGAATGCTTGGATCCAAAAATGGGGTTTTCAATGTTTTCCACCCTGCGGAATATAAAAATAAAGTTCTTTTCAAAATCTGAGCTCTGCAAAAGTTGTGTTTTCTGGCTGAAATGGCTTAGGGTTGGGTTTGGGGTTTGGGTGGGGTGGGGTTTGGGGTTAGGGTTACGGTTGGGTTGGGTTTAGGGTTTAGGGTTTGGGGTAAGGTTGGGGTTAGGGGGTTGGGGTTAGGGGGTTGGGGTTCGTGGTTAGGTTAGGGGTTGGGGTTTGGGGTTAGGGTTAGGGTTTAGGGTTTAGGGGTTGGGGTTGGGTTAGGGGTTAGGCTTAGGCTTAGGGTTTAGGCTTTAGGCTTTAGGGGTTAGGGTTAGGGTTAGGGGTTAGGGGAAGCAGGAAGCCATTGCGGTTCCCCGTCTATGGAGGCTCGAGAATAAGTTTTGCCGTTTCTTTTTCTCGCACAATAGGCATTGGACCGGATAAAAGGCATTGGACCGGAGTCTTCCTCAGCAGACCTTACACCCGCCCGCTTCAGAGATATTAAGGAAAGAGCCATCGTAGATCACTGCAGACGGAAGGAACTTGCTGCTATTAAGGGACCCTAAGAATTTGCTTCTTTCTTTCTCAGTGAGATTTGGGAGGGAGGGTGCTGGCAAAAAAATCCCCAGGAAACCGACGGAGCTGTGGACAGCAGCATACCTTTACCATAATAAAATCATTTTCTCCGTCAGCCCTTCCCTTCCGAAAGCACCAACCGTTTCGATGACAACTGAGTCTCAATTTTGTCTCGGTGAGAAAAAGGGTACGAAAAGGGTATGGTAACCCAAAATGGTATGATTCCAAGAGCTCGCCAGTCCCCAAGCACCCCAGTTTGCATCCCGTGACTGTGGGGGTGCCGCAGCAGCCTGTGAAAAAGTCCCATGGCAACTCAACGGTCAGTAAATGACCCGGTCGTAAGTCGAGGCCTATCCAAGCGAGGAAGACGGTGCCGCCGCAAGCCAGTAGCGAACGGGGAAAGCAAGGATTTACCAAAGATTAGGAAAAAAAGGGGAACAATGCTTTTCGTGCACAATGACGTTTTATTGCTTAGGAAAAACCAAAACAGGGAGGGCATCCCTGTGACATCGCGCAAGCGTCCCCCCCCCTTCACCCAGGATCTAGGAGACGGAGAAGTGCGGCCCACAGAGCAGAGCGTCCGGGAAAAAAGCCCCGCCCCTCTACGTTGCTCTTGAAACGATCAAGTTCCTTTGAAAATGACCTTCTCAATATGGCCGACTTCCTGTCCGTCGTCCGCGGCGGCGCCCCAGTGCGTTTGAAAAATGACCACCCCATCACGGTCGACTTCCCGTCCGTCCTTCTAAGTCGTCCCCTCAACGTCCTTTTGCGGCACGGTGAACTTGTCCGTCAGCGCGGCCGTCTCCCCCGCCCCCAATGCCTGAGAAGAACGACCTTTCTACGACGGCCGACTTCCAGTCCATTCGTTTTAGTCTCCCCCCAATCCCCCACCCGGCTGCTATTCCTTCTTGGACCACAGGAAGGCCCTGTTTTCCAATTCCAGGCTGCTGCACAACAGGCACACGAGAAAGAATCCGGTTTCAAAAAATGCCATTGAAAAGGTGTTTTTTTTTTCTGTGTGGCCGCAATACCGACTTTCACCACAGGAGGGCACCGTTTTCTGTCCCGTAGAAAGAGCACTGAAGTTTTCGTTCGCCTTTTTAACTCGGTTTAAGAAGCGGAACTCCTTCTCTCCCTGCGTTGCGGCCCCTGGTCCTCCTCTGCCCCTATTAATGTTAATAAGGATGCGTTTTATCATGGCGATATAGAATAATAAACTTAAAATCCCAGCGTGGCGAAAAAATCGCTGCGCTAGGAAGTGGGGAGGAGAGGGGGAAGACTAAAAAGAACGGACTGGGAGTCGGCCGTCGTAGAAAGGTCGTTCTTCTCAGGCATGGGGGGGGACGGGGGACGGCCGGGCTGACGGACAAGTTCACCGTGCCGCAAAACTCCCCGCGAAAGGACGTTGAGGGGACGATTTAGAAGGACGGACGGGAAGGTCATGTTGCAAAGGCGGTAGGGGACGGCCACGGAGAGGGAACAGGAAGTTCGCCTTGCCGAGGTGGTGGCCGAGAAAGGAAGTTGAGGGGACGACTTAGAAGAACGGGCGGGAAGTCCGCCATGATGGGAAGGTCATTTTGCAAAGGCAGTAAGGGACGGACGTGAACGGCGGACCGGAAGTTCTTACCGAGAAGGTCGCTGCGAAAGGAAGTGGGGGGAGGGGAAGACTAAAAAGAACGGACCGAGAGTCGGCCGTCGTAGAAAGGTCGTTCTTCTCAGGCATGGGGGGAACGGGGGACGGCCGGGCTGACGGACAAGTTCACCGTGCCGCAAAACTCGCCGCGAAAGGACATTGAGGGGACGACTTAGAAGGACGGACGGGAAGTCGGCCATGATGGGAAGGTCATGTTTCAAAGGCGGTAGGGGACAGTCACGGACAGGAAGTTCGCCTTGCCGAGGTGGTGGCGGAGAAAGGAAGTAGAGGGACGATTTAGAGGGACGGACGGGAAGTCGGCCATGATGGGAAAGTCATTTTTCCAAAGGCGGTAGTGGACGGCCATGGACAGGGGACAGGAAGTTCGCCTTGCCGAGGTGGTGGCCGAGAAAGGAAGTTGAGGGGACGACTTAGAAGAACGGGCGGGAAGTCGGCCATGATGGGAAGGTCATTTTTCAAAGGCTGTAAGGGACGGACGTGGACGACGGACCGGAAGTTCTCCTTACCGAGAAGGTCGCTGCGAAAGGAAGTGGGGGGAAGGGGGAAGACTAAAAAAACCGGACTGGGAGTCGGCCGTCGTAGAAAGGTCGTTCTTCTCAGGCATGGGGGAAAACGGGGGACGGCCGCGCTGACGGACAAGTTCACCGTGCTGCAAAACTCGCCGCGAAAGGACGTTGAGGGGACGACTTAGAAGGACGAACGGGAAGTCGGCCATGATGGGAAGGTCATGTTTCAAAAGCGGTAGGGGACGGTCACGGACAGGAAGTTCGCCTTGCCGAGGTGGTGGCCGAGAAAGGAAGTAGAGGGGACGACTTAGAGGGACGGACGGGAAGTCCGCCATGATGGGAAGGTCATTTTTCAAAGACGGTAAGGGAAGGACGTGGACGACGGACCGGAAGTTCTCCTTAACGAGAAGGGCGCTGCGAAAGGAAGTTGGGAGGACGACTAAGAACGACGGACGGGAAGTCGGCCATGATGGGAAGGTCATGTTTCAAAGACGGTAGGGGACGGTCACGGACAGGAAGTTCGCCTTGCCGAGGTGGTGGCCGAGAAAGGAAGTAGAGGGGACGACTTAGAGGGACGGAGGGGAAGTCCGCCATGATGGGATGGTCATTTTCAATCGCCTCAAGAGCAACATAGAGGGGCAGGGCTTTTTTCCTGAGGCGAGGAAAAAAGGACGTCCCCTCAACGTCCTTTTGCGGCGCGGTGAACTTTTCCGTCAGCGCGGCCGTCCCCCCGTGCCTGAGAAGAAGGACGTTTCTATGACGACCGACTTCCCGCCAATTCTTTTTAGTCTTCCCGCCCAAGTTCCTCGGGAGGCGACTTTTTCGCCAAGCTGGGTTTCAAAGTTTATTATTCCGAATTATTATTAATTGAAACATTATTAACATTATTAATATACGGTATTACGAAAACTCGAACGCTCTCCTTAAGGGACAGGAAAACTTTTTTGAGGGCATTTTGGAAAAGTTTTCTTTTTTCTCTGCCGCTTTTGTGAGGGAAACAGGAAACTGCCATCCTGTGGTATAGGAAGGAATAAGTGGGAGAAGGGGGAAACTCTTTTAATAGGATTTTTAGGCTATTATCCTGTTTTTAATATTAATACGTTATTAATATTAATAGGAAAACATGAGGCCGAAGCTCTCAAGAGATGGACAGAAAAAGACATCCCACTTCAAAAGATCGAAACTGAAAGTCAGGTAAGAAGGGTTTGGGGTTAGGGTCGGGGTGGGGTCGGGGGTCTGGGTTAGTTAGTGGTGTGGTGTGGTTATTGGTTCTGAAACGCTACTGTGATCGGCTCGCATTGCCGTTTTGTGATTGGACCGACAAACTG
>NC_142023.1:0-128797 GCF_049901735.1 Notechis scutatus
TGGTATGGCACCGCTGGCCATGTTGCCGTTGATGGTGTGTGTTCGACCACGTGCTCTGTTAGTTGCTCTGTAGATTAGTCAGCTCTTCGGTCTCCGAATCCCATCCTCGTCGCCAGTGTTAAGTTTGGAGAATAAGGAGACCAGACATCTGACCAGTGACTTCAACTCTTTAATAATAACAGGAATCAGAATGGAACAGAGCAATGCTATGGGCAGCAGTAACCCTTTTATAGGGTTAGCTGCTGCCTTATTAACCAATGAAAATGCGCAACAGGTTCCAACTACTGACCAATAAGGACAGTCCCAAAAGTGGCCAATCAGGGACTGGTTCTGGCCCAATCCCAAGTTGTTGTATAAGGACCAATCAAGTGTGCAGGTTTTCAACCCCTAATTTGCATTTAGGTTATTCACTTTTATTGATTCACAACAGGCCCTGTCACTTTTTTAGTGCCACTGTGGCGTTGAATGGTCACTAAACAGAACATTGAAGGTCGAGGACCTTCTGCCCAGGAAAGAGCGAAACCGTCATGTTAAGTTTGGGGAATAATGGAGACCAGACATCTGACAGTGACTTCAACTCTTTAATAAAAGTAAATAGAACAGAACAGAGCAAGGCTATGGGCAACAGCAACCCTTTTATAGGGTTATCTGCTACCTTATTAACCAATGACATGTGCAACAAGTAAAAACTTATAACCAATGAGAAGTGTCAAAATAGTGGCCAATCAGGGACTAGTTATGGACCAATCCCTAGTTGTTGTATAAGGGCCAATCAGGTGTGCAGGTTTCCAAACCCTGATTTGCATTTATGCTAGTAACTTTTATTGATTAACAACACCCCTCCCCCTTGGGTTCTGTTTGAGGGGAGCTGTAATAAAATCCTCAAGATAGACAGGCCATTTGGTCTGTCTGGATGATTTCCGTGGCTCCACCGGCTTTGGTCTAAGGTCCGGTTCCGGTGGAGCGTTTGGATGATCTTTATTAAATTCTGTTTCGCTGCACGGTGATTCCATGCTGCTTTCACTGTGGTTGTCTCCGCTACTCCGTGTTTCTTCGGGGTTTTGCAGTTCGGTTTCCCCTGTATTAAAGTTCCCTGAAAAAGTCAACTCCCTCCCCGCTTCAAGTTCCGGTGTTTCGCTGGGCCGTAGGGTTTCCGTTGGCCTGCTATTTGTCATATCAAAGTCAATTTCCTCGATATTTCCTCCCCTTGAGTTGGTGAACCCGGGAGTCATGGGCGCTGGGTGGTAATCTCGATCGGAGTTGGTCTATGTGGCGTTTCCACACCCTCCCATCGTCCGTTAGCAGGCGGTAAGATCTAGGCCCGGTAAGGTGGGTAACGGTTGCGGGTATCCATAACGGGTCGCCGGAAAAGTTTTTTGCAAAGATTAAATCACCTACCTTAAATTCCCGGCATTTGCTGCTGGAGCCGAAGGGCTTTTCCGGTGCGAATGCGGGGTGGAGCCGGTCAAGGTGCGATCGTAGTTTCCGCCCCATAAGAAGTTCAGCGGGCGTTTTGTTGGTCACGCTGTGGGGCGTGATGTGCTGCAATAAGAGAATTCGATTGATTTTCTCGTCGATGTTGCCAAATTCCATTTTGTGAAGGGTCTTTTTTACAAATTGTACCATGCGTTCTGCACGTCCATTCGCCGCAGGGTGCCTGGAGGAGGTTAGCGCATGGCGGATGCCCCGATCAGCAAGATATTGTTCAAAGGGTAATGCAATAAACTGTGGGCCGTTGTCCGAGACCAACACTTCCAGAAACCCGTGTCTGGCAAATAGTCTGTTTAATTTATTGATAACTGAGTCCGTTGTAGTTGTGTTCATTCGATGGATCTCGAGCCAATTTGAATAGGCGTCGACAGTAATAAGGAAAGTGTGTCCTTTGGTAGGCCCCGCAAAGTCAATATGAATACGGGACCAAGGTCCCCTCGGAGTTTCCCATTCGGTTGGGCTTGCTTTAGGCGGGGCGTTGCTGACGTCCTGGCAACATTGACAAGTAGCGACCCAGGCCTCGATTCTTTTGTCGATTCCCGGCCACCAAGCGTAGCTGCGTGCGAGTGCTTTCATCTGCACGATACCCGGATGTCCTTCATGCAGTACTGCCAAAAAAGTTTGTTGCAATTTGCCAGGGATTACGACTCGATCGCCCCACAAGATACAGCCTTTTTGGGAAAACAGTTCGGTTTGGCGGGCTTTGAAAGGTGCCCATTCTGGTGCTATTTGGTCCGTCGGCCACCCCCGTTCAACCCAGCGTAGGATGTGTTGCAGAACTGGGTCACGTTTCGTTTCAAAGGCAATGTCTCTAGCCGTCAATGGTGGTACATGTAGAGCTTCGATCTGTAGTGTTGAGATGGTTGGGGCTGGATCTACAACAGAGTTTGGGAGCGGCGTTCTGCTCAATGCATCAGCGTGGAGAATTGATTTCCCCGGGCGATGTTGCAAGGTGTAGTTGTAGGCCGCCAAGAATTCAGACCAACGGGTCATTCTGGGGGACAATATATACGGGGTTGGTTTATTACCCGTAATGATCCCCAGTAGTGGTTTATGATCGGTAATTATCGTAAACGCACGGCCATGAACATATTCATGAAATCTTTTAACTGCAGCCACAATAGCTAAAGCTTCTTTGTCCAGCTGACTATAATTTCTTTCAGCTTTAGCTAAGGTTCGCGAAAAAAAACGCGATGGGGGCTTCCGCTCCATTTGGTAATACGTGGGCCAGAATTGCCCCAACCCCAAAAGGTGATGTGTCACACGTGATAGTGAGTGGAAGAGTCTCGTTGTACTGCATAAGTACAGAATCAGAAGTTAGCAATTTCTTTACTTGTTGGTAAGCATATTGTTCCTGTTGTCCCCAAACCCACATTGCTTTTTTGTCTAATAGTCTATGCAATGGTTCTGCTACTGTTGCTTTGTGGGGTAAAAACACATTATAGAAATTGATAAGTCCAAGGAACGCCTGTAGGTCTGCCTTGTTCCTTGGAGTGGGGGCCTTTTTAATCGTCCTTAATTTGTCTTCGGTGGGATGGATTCCTTGGCTGTCCAGGAGGTATCCCAAAAATTCTACTTTTTCGGTACATAAGTGGCATTTATCTTTTTTTACTCTGAGGCCTGCGTTTTGGAATCTTTGTAAAACCTCTCTGAGTCGTTTTTCTAGAATGTCCTTGTTAGGGGCGGTGATGAGTACATTGTCGAAATATGGTACGACCCCTCTTATCCCTTGTAACAACCGTTCCATTAAGCTCTGAAAGATTCCGGGGGCAACGCTTACCCCGAACTGGAGCCGGTTGCATTTAAATGCGCCCCTATGCGTTACGATGGTTTGCGCCTCTGCCGTGGTCGGATCTACAGGCAATTGTTGATACGCCTGGGTTAGATCTAGTTTAGCGAAAACTTTCCCGCCACCCAGGGAATGGAGCAAGTGTTGCACTACCGGCACTGGATATGCACTTTGCTGCAGTGTGTGGTTTAAGGTGGCCCGGTAGTCTCCGCAAATTCTTAGTGACCCATCAGGCTTGATAGGAGTCACTATAGGGGTTTCCCAGCGGGCGTGGTCGGTGGGCTCCAGCACGCCCTGCGCTATTAGCTTATCGAGTTGTTCGTCGATTTTAGGCTTCAAGGCGAATGGCACCCGACATGGCTTAAGGCGGATGGGTGCTACCTCAGGGTTCAAGTTAAACGAGATCGGGGTCCCCTTGTACTTGCCTAGTCCGTTCGCGAAAACGTCTTGGAATTCTTGCACGAGTGCCTCCTCCCAATCGCTGCTCTCAGCTCTGTGGACTCCGGCTACAGTGATTCCGAGCGGCCTGAACCATTGAAGGCCTAAAAGACTAGGCCTGTCGCGGTCCATGACAGTCAGTGGTAGAGCGACGGTACGGTCCTTGAAAGAGACCTGGAATCTGCGGGACCCGACGACGGGAATTCGGTTGCCCTGATAGTCTTTGAGTATAACCCTTTGAGGGTTAAGGTCTTGGCGGCGAATCGTTGGAATGAGATGTTGGAGCATTTTCCATGACACCATCGAGAGGGAAGATCCCGAGTCTACTTCCGTCACACAAGGTTTGTTTTCGATGGCGACCTTTACTCGGATTTTCCCGGCATCAAGGGATGTAGCGTGGCCTATGGTGATTGTTTGGTGGGTCTCTTCCCGCCTGGTTTCTTCACGCCTGGTGGAAGTGGTGGACGGTTTGTTTCTGTAGGAGTGGTTTCCCCATTGGTGGTTCAGTTTTTCTCGGTGTGTGCTGAAGAATCCGGAAGACTGGCATTCGGCCTGTCGGGGTTTGGAGTTTTGTTTGCTTCTGCAAACCTTTGCGATATGACCTCGTTTCCCGCAACTGCGGCAGAGCGCGTCGAGGAATTTGCAGCTGGATCGTGGGTGATTCGCCCCACATCCTGCACACGGTCGGGATGAGGGTTGTGTGAACTGATCTCTTTCTGTTCGGATTCGGTTGACCTCTTCCTCATCGCTTTCTGATGGGGATTCTAGGTCTTCGTGGTGAGTCGATACCGGGTGTCTCTCTGAGCGAGGCGAGGTATCTTTGGCGAGTTGACGTAGCGGTGCGTTGGTGCGGCGCATTCGGGCTGCTGACTTCTTGGTCGCCTCCGCTGCCGTGGCCTCTTTAAGGGCATTGGTGAGGCTGATGTCCCCCTTAGCCATAATTTTGCTCTGGATCGTGCCGTCTTCTAGGCCCAGAACCAGGCGGTCCCGGAGGGCTTCTTCTAAGTCGGCGAATCCACAGAGGCCTCGAAGGTCGCGGAGGTCCGCGATGTAATTGGCAAGGCTTTCGCCCTTCCGTTGGTCCCTCTGGTAATATTCGTGTCTTCTGACTAAGGTTGGCATGGTGGGCACGTAGTGAGCCCGTAGTAAAGGCTCGAGGACGTCCCAGTCCATCGCTTTTACTTCGGCTGGCTTGGCAAGCGATTTTGCCATTTTAAACACGGTAGGCCCGCAGTGAGTTAGAAAGATAGCTCTTTTTTTGCCGGTTGTTGCATCTTTCAAATTGTTGGTCTCCAGAAACATCTGGAACCGATCCATGTATGACTCCCAGTCTTCGGTTTCTGGGTTGAATGGAGCGGGTGGTACGACACCGCTGGCCATGTTGCCGTTGATGGTGCGTGTTCGACCACGTGCTCTGTTGGTTGCTCTGTAACTCAGTCAGCTTTTCGGTCTCCGAATCCCATCCTCGTCGCCAGTGTTAAGTTTGGGGAATAATGGAGACCAGACATCTGACAGTGACTTCAACTCTTTAATAAAAGTAAATAGAACAGAACAGAGCAAGGCTATGGGCAACAGCAACCCTTTTATAGGGTTATCTGCTACCTTATTAACCAATGACATGTGCAACAAGTTCAAACTTATAACCAATGAGAAGTGTCAAAATAGTGGCCAATCAGGGACTAGTTATGGACCAATCCCTAGTTGTTGTATAAGGGCCAATCAGGTGTGCAGGTTTCCAAACCCTGATTTGCATTTATGCTAGTAACTTTTATTGATTCACAACACATCACAGGAGGAAGGGAAGAGGAGGATTCCCTGATAAGTCCTGGCAGAGCTGCAGGGAAGTTTCTCCCGGCCTCCTCCTCCTCCTCCTCCTCCTCCTTCCATGCGATTCCCCTCCTGCCTCTTTTCCCTCCACCAATCCATCTTCCTCCTCCACCTCCCTGGGAAAGAAACAGCCTGGAAGCCCCTTCGGGGTTCTGAGGGAAATGAGCTGGACATTCAGGGGGGGCAGAGCTCCAGGGGTTCAGCCTGACCTCCCTGATTTTGGGGTCTCCTTTCACCCGGAAAGCCGTTTCCTGACTTCTGAAAGGATCAAGAGACTCTCCTCCAGCCTTGGCCCTTCCTTCTGGCCGGGACCAGGAGCTGGTGGGTTTCACACCTGGGGGAACAGCAGCCCCCACCTGCCAGGTACAAAGCTGGCACACCAGACTCGGATCCTGGCAAGACATGCAACCTGGGGACCCTCACCCCATTCACTCCCCCCCTGCCCTGGGCCCCCATGGACCAGATCCCCCCACCCTGCCCAGCAAGGCCAGAGGGAGCCCCCTCCAGGGGGCGCCCCACTTCCCAGAGCAGGAGGAGGAAGAAGCCCCTGGCTGCCCCAGGGGGAAATTGGCAGCAGGGCCCCAAGCTGACTCCCCTCCCCCTGGACCCCACCAGCCCCACCTGGCCTGCAGGTGCCCAGGGCTCACCTGGGAGCTCCACCTGTCCCCCATCTGTGATGCCAGAGCTGCTCTCCCAGCCAATTCCAAGGAAGGCTCCTCCCTCAGAGGTGGGCTTTTCGATAGCACCTGAGCTGCCCAGACCAGATGGGAGGGGCTCCCCCTGCCTCCCTCTCCCCCTGCCCCCCTCCCTCCCTGCCCTCACTGGAGAGGGGGCAGAGCCACTGCAGACCCCCTGGCCCTGCAGGACCCCTGCGTGCCCCCTCCTCACAGCACAGTCCCCTGCCAAACCCTCTCCGAATCCAGCCCTTTGGAGGCTGCTTGACCGGTGAGGAGGAAGCCAGGCCCAGAGAGGCCCCTCAGCCTCGGCCAGATGGGTGGGAAGGTGGTCCGGAAGCCCCCAGGGGAAGCCGACCCAGAGATCTTGGCCAGGCTGCTCAGAAGCTGTTGCCATTGCCTCTTTCCCAGGACTCCGAGAGAGCGGCTGGCCCAGAGCCTCCTAGCTGGCTTGGCTCTCCAGGCAGGACTGGAACTCATCCCCCCCCCCCAGATTGAAGCCCCACCCACCCAACCGACTCCACTAGCATCCATACAACCCTCCGAACCCCGTCTCTTCCCCAAGGGCCACATTCACACATGCACCTCTTAACCATGGTTTGTTTCCTGAGGTTGAACCTGTTGGCCGAGAAGTCAGTGGATGATGGAGACTCGGAAGGAGATGAATTCCTGGAAGAGAAGCTGAACAAGTGGAGATACACAAGCAGGCCTAGACTTATTCATTTAGTGACCGGTTCAAGTTACAACTGCATTGAGAAATGGGACTTAGGACCATTTTTCACAGATAATGACCTTTGTAGCATCAAATGCAGAGATCAGAATTCAGGTGCTTGGCCACAATTTCATGTTTATGACCGTTATGGCTGTGTCCCAAGTCACGTGGTCCCATTTTGCGACCTTCTGACAAGCAAAGTCAGATTAACTTAACAACCGAGTTCTTAACTTATTAACCGCAATGATTCACTTAATGACTGTGGCAGGAAAGGTCATAAAAGGGGGCAAAACTCACTTGGCAGATGTCTCCCTTAACGACAGAAATGTTGGGCTGATTTGTGGTCATAAGTCAAGGACTCCCTGTGTTGGGTACCCTTTTCTTCTAGCGAGGACCCCGTTCACACAACATGCTTGACCAGACCGGGGTCCTCGAAGCCCCCCAGAGAGAAGCCAGAGGTCCAAGTGGAGCCTCCTCAGGGCCTGTGAGAAGCCCTGGATGACCACAACCGCCCTCCTCTGGGGTCTCCCTGGGACAAACCCAGAAGTTGGGGTGGGCTTCCTCCCCTCTGGGCCTCACCCGGCTTTGGTCAGACATGGCTGGGAACCTCCTGGAGGAAAAGAGAGTCTCATTGCACATCAACCTGGCCCTGAAAAGCCTCTGGGGTCTCCCTGGGACAAACCCAGAAGTTGGGGTGGACTCATTCCTGACCCAGGAGGGGCTTCCTCCCCTCTGGGCCTCACCCAGCTTCGGTCAGACGTGGCCTGGAGGAGAAGAGAGTCTCATGGCACATCAACCTGGCCCTGAAAAGCCACAGCTTGAACCTGGAGCCACCCAGGATCTGGTCTGCAGGCCCTGAGAGCAGAATCTGAGGGAGGTTCAGGGGGAGAACTTCCAAGCGGTGGACCTGGGATATGGGCCTTCCGCTGCTCCTCCCTGCCAGGGTGGGCCTGCCTGTCCCTTCAGTTCCCCTCCACACTCAGCCCCCAGTTCCCCCATCATTAGGCAGTATCTTTCAGGCGATAGAAACTCCCCAAGGGCAGTCACCAGCCACTTCGATCGGCCGGTAGAAGCGGCCTTGGGGCGAGCACACACACACACTCCCCTCGCCACAAGGCCACTTCTATTGTCCGACGAAAGCTCCCCGAAGGCAGAGTCCCCAGCCCCTTCAGGGCGTGGCTTGGCTGCCCATGTCCCCTCGCCATTAGGCAGTATCTTTCGGGCGATGGAAGCCCCGAGGCCGCTTCTACCGGCCGATCAAAGTGGCTGGTGACTGCCCTTGGGGAGCTTCCATCGCCCGAAAGACATTGCCCAATGGCGAGAGGACACGAGCAGCCATGCCTTGCCCCAAAGCGGCTGGGGACTCTGCCTGCAGGGAGCTTTCTTCGGTCGATAGAAATGGCCTCGTGGAGAAGTACATGCGTATGGAACTCTCTAGGTGGGGGAGGAAATTAAGTCACCCCCGAAAAGACGGACTAGCCATTTTTTGGGGGGTCAAATAAGATAAGGCCCAGCCTTATTTTGTGAGAAACATGATAGATAGATAGATAGATAGATAGATAGATAGATAGATAGATAGATAGATAGATAGATAGATAGATAGATAGATAGATAGGAAAGAGAAAGAGAAAGAAAGAAAGAAAGAAAGAAAGAAAGAAAGAAAGAAAGAAAGAAAGAAAGAAAGAAAGAAAGAAAGAAAGAAAGAAAGAAAGAAAGAAAGAAAGAAAGAAAGAAAGAAAGAAGAAAGAAAGATAGGGATGGATAGATCGCACCTGCAGAACTTACAGTCCATTCTTTATTTAAAAAACTAAGAAAAATCAAAATAAAAAGAATCTTGGTGTATTATAGGAACATGGTAAGATAACACAGGAATGACAAGAAAATAAAAATAAAAAATTCCATCCATTCTATAATTTTCTCCCTATTTACCCAATGATCTAGTCCACAAGTGGTCACTTTCCTGCTTCTTAATGAGCTTTAATCTCAAAATTAATATTACTAGAAAAGATGGGAAATGAAATTTCATTTCAGGTACAAGCAATTTTAAAACCGGCTGCAATTAAGATCAATATATGGGATTATGACGTAAAACAGAATTCCAAACAGGGTCTACTCTTAATCTTGGGCAGAGTTCAAGGGTACAGATTTTCATTAGAAGACAGGCAACACTACAGTTAAATGGCATTAACTTAGAAGTGGCACCAAACTCCATAGCTCTGGGTGACCTTCCCCAGCAATCTCTGGAGACAAGGGGCCATGTTGAAGGACAGCAGAAGTCAATTCCCTGGGTGCTGAATTCTCTTCCCCAGCATCACTTTCTGGACTTGCCCTGACTGGGAGGAAGGACCACAACCACAACAAAACAGTGACCCCAGGTAAATATCTGTAATTTTTACTAACATGGTTTATTCCAGCCTCTCCTCTGCAAATGGAGCCCAGAAAAAGTTCAGGATCCCAAGAGGAGAAGTTGCTTCTCACTGTAATTATGACCATCTGGGCCTTTGAGACCTGTGATGCTATATCTCCAGTTTTTGACTTCGATGTAGACATCAGATTGAAGCCACATGAAACGAATCTTCTATCAGAAAAGGATAAATTCCGTGGTGAAGCTCTCTGGGACCAAGTTTTGGGACAGGTACAGGCTCTGCTCTTGATAGCACCTTTCTCTCCTTTGCAGATGAAACTGAGTGATTCTCTGTTTAGATCAGGAAAGCCACTGGCACTTCTCAGAGTCTTTGAATTTTTCCAACTGTTCCTGTTATTTGTGTTAGAAACAGGAAGTGGATTGATTAATGCCATGAATGATGGACCTCCTGCTTCTGCTGCTGCTGGTGTCCCCATCAGTCTGTGGGAAGCTGAGAAGGAAATGCCCATTGAGTTTGGAGCACCAGGATGGGAACAATCCATGGAGCTTTTACAGGCCTGGAGACCATCTCATTGGTGTGGTCAAATATGAAACATATGTGTTGCTTATAATGTGGCCTTTCAACAGCCCTCCTTCCATACCTTCTCCTTGGTAAGTCATGCAGGGTGATGGAGTTGCACTCCCTCCATGTGCAATTCTAACACTCTCCTTCTTTTCTTCTTATGTCACTTATTTTTGTACCTCAGGACCTGTCTAATTTCCTGAATGATTTTGATTTCCATGGCTTCCCTTTTTTGCCTTACTTTGTGGAAGAGAGTAAAATCTAAAGATGGAGTTTTCAAAAAAACCTGAATGAAATCCAGATGATTTTCCTTTCTCAGTTCATTCCTGAGTTCATCACTTGAATAATGACCTTTGTTTAAGTAGCGACTGAAACAATTGTAGTTGCCTCTCTCATTTGCATAATTGATCATTCGATTTGGATCAATGTTGGCCTAAGGCTTAGTAGGTTTGTGAAGGATTATATATTTTAAAAATATTTGTTGTTGCTATTGAATATAATAACATGAATATTGTCTTTCAATAGGAAGGGTTCTGCTCTAACAGATACCCTAAAATCAATTTTTGCTATTCAAATGGTCAGTAAGAATTCCCAGCTCCTGCACAATCTCACACTTGGTTACAACATCCATGACAACTATGGAAGAACCTTCCGCACTTCAGATGCCTTGCTGGACATTCTTTCCACTGGAGAATCCAATGTCCCCAACTATGGCTGTGGGAGGAAGGAGAACCTCCTGGCTCTGATTGATGCAGCTGCCAGGGACATCTCCATCCAGATGTCAATGTTTGTACGCACCTACAAAGTCCCACAGGTTTGTGTGTTTTTCTCTATCTGGTAAGGTGAGTGGGGTGGTGGGGATGAACAACAGATCCAATATCTTTATAGAATTCAAGAGCAGCTTTTCAGAATTTTAGGGAACATATCAACGATGTTTTAGTCTATTATGTTCATCTTCAAATTGACCATTAAAGGCCTGAAGAGCCATAAGGTCCCTAGAGGATATTCTACTGAATATTCTACTATTGAAAAACTATCCAGGTTTTGAGGTCCTCCATTAGCATGTTCATTTTCACATATCAATAATATCTGCCTTATCCAATTGGAATCAAGTTGGCAATAGTCCTGTCTATGTATAAAAAATATTCAGACCAAGAAGAGTATCTTTGGGATGGATAAAAGGAGTTCAGCTCCTGCCCTCATAGATAATTGTTAATTTACACAATTTCTGCTTTCTATAAATTCAGGGTATATAATTATTGGGTTAAAATTAAAGTGATGAAACAGACATATAGTCCCAAAACAGACAAAATTTCAATTAAAGACTTATTGGATTGTACAACTGTCTACGATTGACCTCACCCCTTTCCTAAGAGGTCTGTAGGGGGCGTGCATATGCGCACCAATGTGCCTACCATCACTGTCCTACTATTTCTTTTTATTTTTCTTATATGTATCCATTTCATGTACTCATAACTATTCTGTTAGCAGTTGTGCTCTTGTACATCTAGAGAAGAAGCTGAAAAATTGCTTCACAAAGAATTTGGGATATAGAAGCTGAGAAAGAGGTTTTAGTACTCAAAAATAGCATATAATACAGCCCTATATCTTAGATCCAGACATTTTATCTAACATTTATTTATTTATTTGATTTGCCAATTGTTTACAAGATAATAAGTATAAGTGTATACATAGTTGTGAATACATGAAATGGGTACATATAAGAAAAATAAAAGAAGAATAAGAGAAACAATAGAATAAAAATCAAACATCTGCAAATTTGAATCTAATTGTTGGAATTGTATGGGTGACACAGAAATTTACATTGGATTTGTTATTGTTTTGTTTTGTTTAATATGATTTTGCGTTCCATTTTTATAGACAATCTTGTTAATATTCTGTCTTAAATATTTTAAACCGTGACTAAGGAGCAAACTATTCTTATATATTCATCAAAACAAAATTCAGTTTGTCAATAAGTAATATTTTGGAGTTGATCTGGACCACATTATAACACAGCATTCTTCATTACTTTTTCAGATCACTGCTCTAATTCCTTCAGAGGCTCTGAGTGATAAAAGGAGATTCCCTTTTTTCCACCAGATGCTCCCCAAAGAAGGATTCCAATACCCAGCAATTGTCCAGCTGCTCCTCCATTTCAGATGGACCCTGATTGGCCTCTTTGCTTCAGATACAGAAAAGGGAGATAATTTCATGAGGACTTTCCCTCCGATGCTTGTCAGGAATGGAATTTGTGTGGTTATATCAGAACGATTCACAACAACTGGACAAACAGCACCCCTCAGGGAGGCCCTCTCTAAGTGGAGACAAGTCAACGTCTTTGTCCACTTCATAGAATTTATGTCCATCTGGAACAGAATTATTCCTTTCCATGAAGCACTTATGCATTTGCCAGGACCCATTGAAGGGAAAGTCTGGATCCTCACAAATTTTGCAACGTATCCAATAAAGAAGCACATACCTCTCAAATACATCCATAGTATTTGGAACTTTGGTTATCTGATTAAAAAAAGGCCAACAGATGCTGCCTTTGAACCCCATTTCTTTGTGAAAGATCCGTTTCAAGATCATTCTTTTCACTGTTCCCTTTCCAAGCACGTCTTTTCTGTCAAAGGCCGCAGAAGATGCACCCAGAAAGCCCCACTGGAGACCCAAGAGAAAAGGAACAGGAAACGGATGATAAATGACCGTCATCACTACAGTATCATTCAGACTTTGTCACAGGCCATGAATGCCGCTTATTCCTCCAGATCGAGGAGGGGAAGGAAGGAGGGAGAAAAGAGGTTGGGGGCTCCGAGGCTGCAGCCGTGGCAGGTATGGGGGGTCCCGATAGGGATCCATTAATCTGAGATCCTTTGGAGAAGGAACCCAAAGGAGAAGGAGGGGAACATCTCAACCTTCTTGTGCTGCAAAAGGTCAAGAGATTTGCACCATCTAATTGCTCCTGTCTGACGCTCCGGAATAACAGGGAGCAGATCTGAAGTTTCTGTCTAGCCTTTGTTGGAAGAAATCTCCTTCTGGGTTCAGTTCCAAGTGGGGAAGAAAGACGCTGGAAACATGGTGACTGCTTGGAAACATGGTTTAATGGTGGACAGGAGCACATGTCTTGGTTGAGGAAAGAAGAGCTGAGATGCTGAGAGTGCAATTGATTTATGCCCTCTGTTGGGATTTGAATTTGAGCTTGTATTATGATTGGTTGTCAGGCTCCCATGGGGCCATGCAGGGGCAACTCTGTAGGCTGTCCTGAGTCCCAGGCTTGGTTGAGCCTTTGCTGGATGATGGTGATGGCTTTGGGCAATTCCTATATAGCTTTACCTGGAGTAGATCTTTGTTATGTAAAATAAACTGGCCTAGGCCAGAGTAATGGTCCATTAGCAAAGATGGGAGAGGGGCGGAGTTTCAGCCTCTCTGAGTTTCTACTTTTCTTTTTAGGGAAAATATATTCTCCCTTTTTAGTATATCCTAAAATATTTTATTTTCCTAGGAGAGGGGAGGGTTTTAACTACTCCCAACACCTCTTTCAGTCCTTGGAAGTGTGTTGAATCCTGCCTTGTCCAACTGAGAGATTTTGCAAGTTGGAGAAGCTGCTCTCATAATCTCCTCCTTGTCTTCTCTCAAGACTCAGTTTCAGGTTGCAGTCAAGTACGATTTTGAGATTGTTTTCATAAACATGTATTTATTTACAAATAACTCAAGATGGCAAATGTCTCCAACACAGCTTCCTCCTTCATCCAGTCCACTTTTAGTACAGTCAGAGACCAGCATTACAAATAATAATAATAATAATAATAATAATAATAATAATAATAATAATAATGGAGAAAAATAAAAATAAATGACAGTCAATGGGCAGTTAGAGTCTGCCTAATGCTGAGTCATGTGCGAATATGTGGCAATATAAATGTCCTAAATAAATAAATACAAAATTTTGCATTACAGCCGAACAGAATTTGGCTCCATTCAGAGAAACTCCTTCCTACTGATCTGATAACTGCAGTTCAACGTAAAAGAGTTCCGTATTTCCCAGATATTTTATTAGGAGAGGCGTCACAAAGTGAATCCCTGAGTCCTGATAGGAGATGCCACTTAGCAGGCTGTGAACTCACTGGTGGGATTCAAATTATTTTACTACTGGTTCTGTGGGCATGGCTTTAATTTGCGGGCGTGGCTTGGTGGTCACGTGAGCAGATGGGCGTGGCTTGGTGGCCATGTGACTGAGTGGGCTTGGCCAGGTGGCCATGTGACTGGCAAACCAAATACAATTGGTCCTCGCTTAATGGCCGGTTACTTAACAAGTGTTCTAATTTATGACTGATCTCCCCAGAGCTACTTGTCCTGTTTTTGGAGTTTTGACAACCATAAACACAAACACACAAACACACATGCACACACACACACTCACACACAGAAACACACACAGAGCTTTCTAACCCTGCTATTCTTTGATTCTGTAAGGATCTCGTGCTGGAGCAGGGGGTTGGACTAGATGACCTCCGAGATTCGTTGCATGCCAGCCCTAGATTGCTCTGCTGCTTCAAAGAGTCTTCTGAAGCCAGGGTTTGTGTCCTAACTTCCTCTCCATTTTTTCTCTCTCCCTCCCTCCCTCCTTCCATGTATTTATCTATCCATCCATATATCTCACTCACTTTCTCCATTCTCCCTCTCTTTCTTTCTCTCTTTCTTGCTCTTTCTTTCTTTCTTCTCTTGCCACAGAGACACAGAGAGTGGGGGAGAGAGAGGGGGAAGATAGGGATCCGGCCTCTTCACTATCCCCCACCGTCCCCCTTACCTTCTCAGACCAGGTGAGGGAGGGGAGGGTGAGGGGCAGAGCCAGCTGCTTCAGGCAAGGTGAAGAGGCGTTGACCAAGCATAGGAGTATAGAAGCCTGGGAATGGCGGCTCCCGGCTCAGCTGGCCTGAGGGGCTCCTGCAGGCATATCGCAACAAAGGGGACGAGAAGCCCCAGGACAACCGGAGAGAGCGACTGGGACAAGCGGGCGACCTGGTTCGGGGGTGTGGCCAACCAGGGGTGACCACTGGTTCGTCCGAGCCGGTGAGAACCGGTTGAATACCACCTCTGCATGAGCTGCAGTTCGAGTGGCCCCTTGTCCTCAGGGCCCCAGTCTCAGCTCAGGCGCTCTTTCTTTGTATCGGCCCCCTGAAACGGCTCTGGGAACTCCGTTGCAGCTCTCGGAGGTTAATTCCCTTTGGACTTTTGGCAGGGTTATTCGATATAAATATCTCGTTGCTCTAAAGGCTGCTCAAATAAACATTCTTGGGAAGAGCAGCCCCATCTTGTTGGATTTCCAGATCTTTGAGACCTTGTTTGAGTTCAGAAAGTGCACTAACTCATCCCCCATCCTTAAAAGCCCTTCCCTGCAGAAGCCACGGGGGCTGAGTACCAATGAGTAGTTGTGTGTTCATTTTCCCCACAACAACAACCCTGTGAGTTGAGTTGGGCTGAGAGACTGGCCCCAAATCCCCCACCCTGCTTCATGACCAAGGAGGGACTTGAACTCACATCCTCTTGTTTTCTACTTCGGAGGCTTAATTAGTAGAGCAAACTGGCTCCCTTATATACTTATCAAGCTTGGCACAATCCTTCATCCAGTGCATCATTAATGTTCTTATATGAGATACTATAATTTATCAAATCCTAAAACCCAGATAGTTTTCTATTGCTTTTTAGTCATACAGTTGTTTCTAGGAGGAAATCATAAATATTTTTCTGGAAAGTTGG
The DNA here is from genome assembly GCF_049901735.1 of Notechis scutatus. Taxonomy (NCBI): domain Eukaryota; kingdom Metazoa; phylum Chordata; class Lepidosauria; order Squamata; family Elapidae; genus Notechis; species Notechis scutatus. Next base: position 15,619 of record NC_142023.1, read on the forward strand.
TAATGTTTAAATAACATAAAAGTATATTTTCCTGAGAATTGTTATAAATCTTGTATAATAGCAATTTATCAACCCTATTATATTAATGACAACATAGAAAAATTGATGACTTAACGACAAAATGTTGTATTTTCCCACTTTCATGACAAAGATTAAAAAAACTAAAGATTATTTGAGTACCATTTTTTAAATCAGTTTTTATCCACTTAATTATCATACCATCCACCCCTCACTTAACTGGGTTTCTGATCACATCACAAAATTGTTTGTTACTCTTTCCTGAGATCGAGTTATATCAGCATAATGTATTTTGGAAATGAAATAATATGTGAGGATGACTTGCATAGAGCACATAAGTTATATCTCCACCTTTCCTACAACCCATTTAGAAAGGATAGTGATAGGAGGGAATGACTTTTGGGGGGTGGAGGAGAGATTCTGCCTGGGGAAGAAGCAGATAAGAGGAGGACACCTACAGCTGCATAAAAAAGGGTCGGTGGGAGATTTGTACTTTCTGGCTCCCCAAATCCTGTCAGTGCAGCATTACAGCAAAGTGGGCCTAGCTCAGGTTTCCTGTCTGGGCTTCCTGGGAGAGGATCACCCTGACAATTTTCTTCTTGACAAATCCGTGTTTCTGATAACCAACCTGTTGCTTTCAGGGAGTTCATAAATCTCCTTTTTTCTGTTGTTCAACTATATTTTGTCAAAATCTATATTGTCAAAATATGATCGACAAATTTTTGTGAACTTTTCCCCTTCACTTGTAAGATAGTGGTAACACCCATTTTCCTAATGAAGCATGTCTGTAAATTAGACAACTACAGAAGAAAGATTAAATATTGAAAAAGCGTCTGGGATAAGAAACAAAGTTTTCTGCTTTTAAAATTGCTGCATGTTCCCATTCTAGTTCCATCCTTTCCTGGAGAAGAATGAGTTTGTCAATATTTCGGACATTGAATTGTACAAGGACCCAAATGGAGATTTAGCAGCAGATCTAGCCATTTCGGGCTTCTTGGTTCTTCCCAGGGATGATCCCAGGAGAGAGACTGTGGCGTATTTTGTAAGACAGAGATTTTCTATCGACAAAGATATCCTTTCACGGCTAAAGTTGCTCAACAAGGTAGGAGAAAGTTTGGTGTCTTCTCTCCATTTTCCAAAGCCTGAGGTCCCATTTCAAGAGGGCTGATGCTATTCCCCAAAGGTGGTTGACCTTCACCGAGAATTGAATCTTGGCAGGGGAAACCGGATTTTTTCCCTTAGGCTGCTTGGGAGGCATCGGTATTGTTCCATTTTGTGGACCACGTACAATGAAGGGTCTCCATCAAACGGGTGAGAATCCCACAAGGGCTGGGGAATGTGTCCCTAGTAGCTTCAGATTGTTTGCTCCTTGTGCCCAGAAGAGCAACGAAGGCGGCAATTCTGCTGACCGGGGCCTGAATCCAGGCTTGGACTGTATCGGATGGGATTGAATCGTCATTGGACGGAGGTCCTTTTGGCCCCATTGGGGGAAAGAACCTTCGTCTCGTCCTGCTTGGGGAAAAGTGTCCCCTGAAGGGGCAGGTCCATAATCTGGGAGGCTCTTAAGGAGGCCGGACCTGGCCAGAGCTCTCCATGCCTCCCTTTCACCCTCCCTGGGATGGAGCAATGGGCCTTCTGCTCCTAGGAAGCAGCTCCAAGGCTTTCAGTTCACCTGATATTATCAAGATTGCTCTGATATCACACCTTAAAATTAAGGGTGTGAGAAGAGGGGAGAAATGCATGTTAATGGGGTCATGAGAAGGAACCAGCTGGTTATCACTTAATGCTGAAATCTTTTCTCAGTTCCATCCAGGGGTGGGATTCAAATTTTGTAACAACCGGTTCTGTGGGTGTGGCTTAATTTGTGGGTGTGGCTTGGTGGTCACGTGACCAGATGGGCATGGCCTGGTGGCCATGTGACTGGCAAACCAAATACAATTGGTCCTCGCTTAAAGGCCAGTTGCTTAGCAATTGTTCTAATTTATGACTGATCTCCCCAGAGCTCCTTGACCGGTTTTTGGAGATTTGACAACCATAAACACACAAACACACACACACTTCTAACCCTGCTATTCTTTGATTCTGTAAGGATCTCCTGCTGGAGCAGTGGGTTGGACTAGATGACCTCCGAGATCCCTTGCAGGCCAGCCCTAGATTTTTGTGTTGCTTCAAAGAGTCTTCTGAAGCCAGGGTTTGTGTCCTTCCTTCCTCTCCTTTTTTCTCTCTCTCTCTCCCTCCCTCCGTCCATGTATTTATCTATCCATCCATATATCTCATTCACTTTATCCTCCCTCCATGTCTTCCTTTCTTTTTCTTTCTTTGTCCCTTCCTTCCATCTCTCCCTTTCTTTGTCTATCCCTTTCCTTCCTTTTGCTTCCTTTCTCTCTTTTCTTTCTCTTTCTCTCTTCTTTCTTCTCTCTCTCTTCCTCTTCTCTCATTCCCTCTATTTCACTCTTTCCCTCTCTTTTTCTCTCTTTCCTCCTCTCTCTATATCTCTCTCTCTCTTTCTCTAACTCCCCCCCTCCACTCTGTGTTTGTGTGTGTGTGTGTGTGTGTGTGTGTGTGTGTGTAAAAGAGAGGCATGGGTAAGTCTGACTAGGTCTGGTCTCTTTAAGAACCTCCCCAACTATGAACCGGCCCTTTCAGGGGACACTTTTCTCCAAGCAGGACGAAGCTTCTCTCCCAATGGGACCAAAAGGACCTCCACCCAATCATGATTCAAATTCATCTGAATTCAGGCCCTGGTCAACAGAATTCCCTTTTTTCTTTGCTAGTTTGGGCACAAGGAGCAAACAAACCTGAAGCTCTTAGTGACACATTCCCCAGCCCTTGTGGGATTCTCACCAGTTTGAAGGAGATACTAAGCCATAGGTGGTTCACAAAATGGAGCAGTGCGAGAAGGTAAGGGTGACGGTGGGGGATAGTGAAGTGGCCGGGTCCCTATCTTCCCCTCTCTCTCCCCCACTCTGTGTGTGTGTGTGTCTCTCTGAAAGCCGTGGCATGGCCAAGCCAGGAAGCTCTCCTTGGCGCTCTTCGCTACTTCTTTCATTTCTTCTTTTTCGTATCCAGACTGGCTGAACAACGATTGCCAGACTGCGGTGGAAGCATCCATTCGGGTGACCCTCCTCCTCCTCCTCTTCCTCCTCCTCTTGCACCCGGCAGCTATGGATGGATCAGGAGGGTGCAGTTGTGTGGGGAGATGCTTGCTCCTCAATTGAGCAGCCACCCGCCCCATACCAGGTTTTGCTGTGCTTTGGCATTTGCTTGAGGAGCATCTCCCCGTGCGCATGCACCCTCCCGGCTCCGCCACAACGGCCGGTTATGAGAGGAGGAGGAGGAGGAGGAGGAAGAGGAGACTGGTCGCCCGAAGGGATGCTTCCACTGCGACCTGGCGATAATTGTTCAGCCAGTCTGCATTCCAAAAAGAAGAAATGAAGGAAGTAGCGAAGAGCGCCAAGGAGAGCTTGCTGGCTTGGCCATGCCATGGCTTTCAGGGAGACACACACATACAGAGTGGGGAGAGAATCAGGAAGATAGGGACCTGGCCCTTCACTATCCCCCACCATCACCCTCACCTTCTTAGGCCAGGCGAGTGAGGGGCAGGGGTAGCCGCTTCAGCAAGGTGAACAGGAGGCGACCAAGCACAGGTGAGTAGAAACCTGGGAACGGCGGCTCCTAAAGGGCTTTGAGGTCGGATGACCTGGAGCGGCCGAGATCCGAGTGAGCATTGCACCACAGGTTCACCTGATCGCCGACTTCTTTGGTGTTGGCTTTACGGAGCCGCAGTGTGAGGTCTGGGCTGACATGTGACAGCAGTGCCTTTAGCTGTGCTTGCTTGTAAGTGTCCAAATAATCTGGTGAAGACAGCAGAGGAGTCACTCAGGTAGACCTCCCCCATCCGCAGTCTTCCTCCTGCACAAAAAGGCCATTCCCTGAGCTAAGAAGGCAAGGAGCTGCGGCTCGTCTCAACCAATCCCTAGGACGACCCCAAATAGTCCCAATTCGGCGCGGAGAGGGCAGCTCCCCCTGGAAATCCCCCTTTCCCTCAGTGCTCTGACTTCCCGTGGCTCGCCTCCAGCCTGAACACCAGGTTGGATCACCAAAGGCCACTTCCCCGCTTCTTAACGGTGCTCCTATGCCGGCCACTGCAGGACTCTCCACTTCCTTCCCCAAATTCTCCTTCAACTTCGAAATGACGACACGTGTTGCTGACACGAGTGCAACTGGGCTGCCGGTCACCTTTACCCCCCACCCCACTTGCCTTTTGCTGCTGCCACCTGGACCCCTTACCCCCAGCAGGTAAGGCCCAGCACCTGAGGTGAATCCCAGCTAAATTTCGCTGTACCGGAGGACATGTGGAGAGGCTCATGTTCTCCTGCTGCTGGGAAAGCAAGAGAGTCTTTCCTGCCACAGCAAAAAGTTTGCAACTTCCCCTCCAATAGGGAAATGGGTGGCTCTGGGCAGCAGAAAAGCAGCCTGCTTGAATCCAGTTTATCTCTGCCACCCGGAGCTGTGCCGGGAAAGACTCTCTTGCTCTCCCAGCAGTAGGAGGACACGAGCCTCTCCACATGTCTTCCAGTACAGCAAAATGTAGCTCTGGTCCCCACCAGTCTGCATCTCGCCCCCGCCTGGATTCACCACAGATACTCATGGCCTTAAAGATAACACAGGAATGACAAGAAAATAAAAATAAAAAATTCCATCCATTCTATAATTTTCTCCCTATTTACCCAATGATCTAGTCCACAAGTTGTCACTTTCCTGCTTCTTAATGAGCTTTAATCTCAAAATTAATATTGCTAGAAAAGATGGGAAATGAAATTTCATTTCAGGTACAAGCAATTTTAAAACCGGCTGCAATTAAGATCAATATATGGGATTATGACATAAAACAGAATTCCAAACAGGGTCTACCTCTTAACCTTGGGCAGAGATCAAGGGTGCCGATTGTCATTAGAAGACAGGCAACACTACAGTTAAATGGCATTAACTTAGAAGTGGCACCAAACTCCATAGCTCTGGGTGACCTTCCCCAGCAATCTCTGGAGACAAGAGGCCATGTTGAAGGACAGCAGAAGTCAATTCCCTGGGTGCTGAATTCTCTTCCCCAGCATCACTTTCTGGACTTGCCCTGACTGGGAGGAAGGACCACAACCACAACAAAACAGTGACCCCAGGGGTATATCTGTAATTTTTACTAACATGTTTTATTCCAGCCTCTCCTCTGCAGATGGAGCCCAGAAAAAGTTCAGGATCCCAAGAGGAGAAGTTGCTTCTCACTGTAATTATGACCATCTGGGCCTTTGAGACCTGTGATGCTATATCTCCAGTTTTAGACTTCGATGTAGACATCAGATTGAAGCCACATGCAAAGGATCTTCTATCAGAAAAGGATAAATTCCTTGGGTGAAGCTCTCTGGGACCAAGTTTTGGGACAGGTACAGGCTCTGCTCTTGATTGCACCTTTCTCTCCTTTGCAGATGAAACTGAGTGGTTCTCTGTTTAGATCAGGAAAGCCACTGGCACTTCTCAGAGTCTTTGAATTTTTCCAACTGTTCCTGTTGTTTGTGTTAGAAACAGGAAGTGGATTGATTAATGCCATGAATGATGGACCTCCTGCTTCTGCTTCTGCTGCTGCTGGTGTCCCCATCAGTCTGTGGGAAGCTGAGAAGGAAATGCCCATTGAGTTTGGAGCACCAGGATGGGAACAATCCATGGAGCTTTTACAGGCCTGGAGACCATCTCATTGGTGTGATCACAACTGAAATATATGTGTTGCCTATAATGTGGCCTTTCAACAGCCCTCCTATACCTTCTTCTTTGTAAGTCATGCAGGGTGATGGAGTTGCACTCCCTCCATGTGCAATTCTAATACTCTCCTTTTTTCTTCTTATTTCACTTATTTTTGTACCTCAGGACCTGTCTAATTTCCTGAATGATTTTGATTTCCATGGCTTCCCTTTTTTGCCTTACTTTGTGGAAGAGAGTAAAATCCAAAGATGGAGTTTTTAAAAAACCTGAATGAAATCCAGATGATTTTCCTTTCTCAGTTCATTCCTGAGTTCATCACTTGAATAATGACCTTTGTTTAAGTAGTGACTGAAACAATTGTAGTTGCCTCTCTCATTTGCATAATTGATCATTCGATTTGGATCAATGTTGGCCTAAGGCTTAGTAGGTTTGTGAAGGATTATATATTTTAAAAACATTTGTTGTTGCTATTGAATATAATAACATGAATATTGCTTTTCAATAGGAAGAGTTCTGCTCTAACAAATACCCTAAAATCAATTTTTGCTATTCAAATGGTCAGCAAGAATTCCCAGCTCCTGCACAATCTCACACTTGGTTACTACATCCATGAAAACTATATGAGCACCTTCCGCACTTCAGATGCCTTGCTGGACATTCTTTCCACTGGAGAATCCAATGTCCCCAACTATGGCTGTGGGAGGAAGGACAACATCCTGGCTCTGATTGGTGAAGCTACCAGGGACATCTCCATCCAGATGTCAATGTTTGTAGGCACCTACAAAGTCCCACAGGTTTGTGTGTTTTTCTCTATCTGGTAAGGTAAGTGGGGTGTTGGGGATGAACAACAGATCCAATATCTTCATAGAATTCAAGAGCAGCTTTTCAGAATATTAGGGAACATATCAACGATGTTTTAGTCTATTATGTTCATCTTCAAATTGACCATTAAAGGCCTGAAGAGCCATAAGGTCCCTAGAGGATATTCTACTGAATATTCTACTATTGAAAAACTATCCAGGTTTTGAGGTCCTCCATTAGCATGTTCATTTTCACATATCAATAATATCTGCCTTATCCAATTGGAATCAAGTTGGCAATAGTCCTGTCTATGTATAAAAAATATTCAGACCAAGAAGAGTATCTTTGGGATGGATAAAAGGAGTTCAGCTCCTGCCCTCATAGATAATTGTTAATTTACACAATTTCTGCTTTGTATAAATTCAGGGTATATAATTATTGGGTTAAAATTAAAGTGATGAAACAGACATATAGTCCCAAAACAGACAAAATTTCAATTAAAGACTTATTGGATTGTACAACTGTCTACGATTGACCTCACCCCTTTCCTAAGAGGTCTGTAAGGGGCGTGCATAAAGCACACCAATGTGCCTACCGTCACTGTCCTACTATTTCTTTTTATTTTCTTATATGTATCCATTTCATGTACTCATAACTATTCTGTTAGCAGTTGTGCTCTTGTACATCTAGAGAAGAAGCTGAAAAATTGCTTCACAAAGAATTTGGGATATAGAAGCTGAGAAAGAGGTTTTAGTACTCAAAAATAGCATATAATACAGCCCTATATCTTAGATCCAGACATTTTATCTAACATCTGCAAATTTGAATCTAATTGTTGGAATTGTATGGGTGACACAGAAATTTACATTGCATTTGTTATTGTTTTGTTTTGTTTAATATGATTTTGCGTTCCATTTTTATAGACAATCTTGTTAATATTCTGTCTTAAATATTTTAAACCGTGACTAAGGAACAAACTATTCTTATATATTCATCAAAACAAAATTGGGTTTGTCAATAAGTAATATTTTGGAGTTGATCTGGACCACATTATAACACAGCATTCTTCATTACTTTTTCAGATCACTGCTCTAATTCCTTCAGAGGCTCTGAGTGATAAAAGGAGATTCCCTTTTTCCCACCAGATGCTCCCCAAAGAAGGATTCCAATACCCAGCAATTGTCCAGCTGCTCCTCCATTTCAGATGGACCCTGATTGGCCTCTTTGCTTCAGACACAGAAAAGGGAGATAATTTCATGAGGACTTTCCCTCCGATGCTTGTCAGGAATGGAATTTGTGTGGTTATATCACAACGATTCACAACAACTGGACAAACAGCACCCCTCAGGGAGGCCCTCTCTAAGTGGAGACAAGTCAACGTCTTTGTCCACTTCATAGAATTTATTTCCATCTGGAACAGAATTATTCCTTTCCATGAAGCACTTATGCATTTGCCAGGACCCATTGAAGGGAAAGTCTGGATCCTCACAAATTTTGCAGTGTATACAATAAAGAAGCACATACCTCTCAAATACATCCATAGTATTTCGAATTTTGGTTATCTGTCAAAAAAAAGGCCAAGAGATGCTGCCTTTGAACCCCATTTCTTTGTGGAAGATCCGTTTCAAGATCATTATTTTCGCTGTTCCCTTTCCAAGCACGTCTTTTCTGTCAAAGGCCCAGAAGATGCACCCAGAAAGCCCCACTGGAGACCCAGGAGAAAAGGAACAGGAAACGGATCATAAATGACCCTGATCGCTACAGTATCATTCAGACTCTGGCCCAGGCCATGAATGCCGCCTATTCCTCCAGATCGAGGAGGGGAAGGAAGGAGGGAGAAAAGAGGTTGGGGGCTCCGAGGCTGCAGCCATGGCAGGTATGGGGGGTCCCAATAGGGATCCATTAATCTGAGATCCTTTGGAGAAGGAACCCAAAGGAGAAGGAGGGGAACATCTCAACCTTCTTGTGCTGCAAAAGGTCAAGAGATTTGCACCATCTAATTGCTCCTGTCTGACGCTCCGGAATAACAGGGAGCAGATCTGAAGTTTCTGTCTAGCCTCTGTTGGAAGAAATCTCCTTCTGGGTTCAGTTCCAAGTGGGGAAGAAAGACGCTGGAAACATGGTGACTGCTTGGAAGATGGTTTAATGGTGGACAGGAGCACATGCCTTGGTTGAGGAAAGAAGGGCTGAGATGCTGAGAGTGCAATTGTTTGATGCCCTCTGTTGGGATTTGAATTTGAGCTTGTATTCTGATTGGTTGTCAGGCTCCCATGGGGCCATGCAGGGGCAACTCTGTAGGCTGTCCTGAGTCCCAGGCTTGGTTGAGCCTCCTGGATGATGGTGATGGCTTTGGGCAATTCCTATATAGCTTTACCTGGAGTAGATCTTTGTTATGTAAAATAAACTGGCCTAGGCCAGAGTAATGGTCCATTAGCAAAGGTGGGAGGGGCGGAGTTTTCAGCCTCTCTGAGTTTCTACTTTTCTTTTTAGGGGAAATATATTCTCCCTTTTTAGTATATCCTAAAATATTTCATTTTCCTAGGAGAGGGGAGGGTTTTAACTACTCCCAACACCTCTTTCAGTCCTTGGAAGAGTGTTGAATCCTCCCTTGTCCAACTGAGAGATTTTGTAAGTTGGAGAAGCTGCTCTCATAATCTCCTCCTTGTCTTCTCTCAAGACTCAGTTTCAGGTTGCAGTCAAGTACGATTTTGAGATTGTTTTCATAAACATGTATTTATTTACACATAACTCAAGATGGCAAATGTCTCCAACACAGCTTCCTCCTTCATCCAGTCCACTTTTAGTACAGTCAGAGACCAGCATTACAATAAATAATAATAATAATGGAGAAAAATAAAAATAAACGACAGTCAATGGGCAGTTAGAGTCTGCCTAATGCTGAGTCATGTGCGAATATGTGGCAATATAAATGTCCTAAATAAATAAATACATAATTTTGCATTACAGCAGAACAGAATTTGGCCCCATTCAGAGAAACTCCTTCCTACTGATCTGATAACTGCAGTTGCACGTAAAAGAGTTCCGTATTTCCCGGATATTTTATTAGGAGAGGCGTCACAAAGTGAATCCCTGAGTCCTGATAGGAGATGCCGCATAGCAGGCTGTGAACTCACTGGTGGGATTCAAATTTTTTTACTACTGGTTCTGTGGGCATGGCTTGAATTTGTGGGCGTGGCTTGGTGGTCACGTGACCAGATGGGCATGGCTTGGTGGCCATGTGACTGAGTGGGCTTGGCCAGGGGGCCATGTGACTGGCAAACCAAATACAATTGGTCCTCACTTAATGGCCGGTTACTTAGCAAGTGTTCTAATTTATGACTGATCTCCCCAGAGCTACTTGTCCTGTTTTTGGAGTTTTGACAACCATAAACACAAACCCACAAACACACATGCACACACACACACACACACACACACACACACAGAGCTTTCTAACCCTGCTATTCTTTGATTCTGTAAGGATCTCCTGCTGGAGCAGGGGTTGGACTAGATGACCTCCGAGATTCATTGCATGGCCAGCCCTAGATTGCTGTGCCTTCAAAGAGTCTTCTGAAGCCAGGGTTTGTGTCCTTCCTTCCTCTCCTTTTTTTCTCTCCCTCCCTCCCTCCTTCCATGTATTTATCTATCCATCCATATATCTCATTCACTTTCTCCATTCTCCCTCTCTTTCTTTCTCTCTTTCTCTCCCTCTTTCTTTCTTGCTCTTTCTTTCTTTCTTCTCTTGCCCCCCTGCTCTCTCTCTCTCTCTGTCACACACACACACACACACAGACACAGAGAGTGGGGGAGAGAGGGGGGAAGATAGGGACCCAGCCTCTTCGCTATCCCCCACCGTCCCCCTTCCCTTCTCAGGCCAGGTGAGGGAGGGGAGGGTGAGGGGCAGGGCCAGCTGCTTCAGGCAAGGTGAAGAGGTGTCGACGAAGCATGGGAGTGTAGAAGCCTGGGAATGGCGGCTCCTGGCTCAGCTGGCCTGAGGGGCTCCTGCAGGCATATCGCGACAAGGGGGCGAGAAGCCCCAGGACACCGCCCACCCCCCTGCTGGCTGGCCGGGCCGGGCTGGGCTGGAAGAGGCGCATCCGCTGGGAGAAGTAAGAAAACGTAATCTGGGAGGGCGGGCAGGCAGGCAGATGTCCCAGGGCTGCTCCATGTGCGCACTGCATCAGTAGCACACGCACGGCTGCACACACAGTGCGCATGTGCAACAGCCCTGGGACATCTGCCCGATCTGCACCAAAGCCACCACGTGGTAGGGAAAGCTAGGAGAGCGACTGGGACAAGCGGGCGACCCGGTTCGGGGTGTGGCCAACCAGGGGTGACCACCGGTTCGTCCGAGCCGTGAGAACCGGTTGAATACCACCTCTGCGTGAGCTGCAGTTCGAGTGGCCCCTTGTCCTCAGGGCCCAGTCTCAGCTCAGGCGCTCTTTCTTTGTATCGGCCCCCTGAAACGGCTCTGGGAACTCCGTTGCAGCTCTCGGAGGTTAATTCCCTTTGGACTTTTGGCAGGGTTATTCGATATAAATATCTCGTTGCTCTAAAGGCTGCTCAAATAAACATTCTTGGGAAGAGCAGCCCCATCTTGTTGGATTTCCAGATCTTTGAGACCTTGTTTGAGTTCACTAAGTGCACTAACTCATCCCCCATCCTTAAAAGCCCTTCCCTGCAGAAGCCACGGGGGCTGAGTACCAATGAGTAGTTGTGTGTTCATTTTCCCCACAACAACAACCCTGTGAGTTGAGTTGGGCTGAGAGACTGGCCCCAAATCCCCCAGCCTGCTTCATGACCAAGGCGGGACTTGAACTCACATCCTCTTGCTTTCTACTTGGGGCTTAACCAGTAGAGCAAACTGGGTCCCTTACATACTTATCAAGCTTGGCACAATCCTTCATCCAGTGCATCATTAATGTTCTTATATGAGATACTATAATTTATCAAATCCTAAAACCCAGATAGTTTTCTATTGCTTTTTAGTCATACAGTTGTTTCTAGGAGGAAATCATAAATATTTTTCTGGAAAGTTGGTAATGTTTAAATAACATAAAAGTATATTTGCCTGAGAATTGTTATAAATCTTGTATAATAGCAATTTATCAACCCTATTATATTAATGACAACATAGAAAAATTGATGACTTAACGACAAAATGTTGTATCTTCCCACTTTCATGACAAAGATTAAAAAAACTAAAGATTATTTGAGTACCATTTTTAAATCAGTTTTTATCCACTTAATTATCATACCATCCACCCCTCACTTAACTGGGTTTCTGATCACATCACAAAATTGTTTGTTACTCTTTCCTGAGATCGAGTTATATCAGCAGTATTTCCATAATGTATTTAGGAAATGAAATAATATGTGAGGATGACTTGCATAGAGCACATAAGTTATATCCCCCCTTTCCCACAACCCATTTAGAAAGGGCAGTGATAGGAGGGAATGACTTTTGGGGGTGGAGGAGAGATTCTGCCTGGGGAAGAAGCAGATAAGAGGAGGACACCTACAGCTGCATAAAAAAGGGGTCGGTGGGAGATTTGTACTTTCTGGCTCCCCAAATCCTGTCAGTGCAGCATTACAGCGAAGTGGGCCTAGCTCAGGTTTCCTGTCTGGGCTTCCTGGGAGAGGATCACCCTGACAATTTTCTTCTTGACAAATCCGTGTTTCTGATAACCAACCTGTTGCTTTCAGGGAGTTCATAAATCTCCTTTTTTCTGTTGTTCAACTATATTTTGTCAAAATCTATATTGTCAAAATATGATCGACAAATTTTTGTGAACTTTTTCCTTCACTTGTAAGATAGTGGTAACACCCATTTTCCTAATGAAGCATGTCTGTAAATTAGACAACTACAGAAGAAAGATTCAAATGTGAAAAAGCGTCTGGGATAAGAAACAAAGTTTTCTGCTTTTAAAATTGCTGCATGTTCCCATTCTAGTTCCATCCTTTCCTGGAGAAGAATGAGTTTGTCAATATTTCACACATTGAATTGTACATGGACCCAAATGGAGAGGTAGCAGCAGATCTGGCCATTTCGGGCTTCTTGGTTCTTCCCAGGGATGATCCCAGGAGAGAGACTGTGGCGTATTTTGAAAGACAGAGACTTTCTATCAGAAAAAATGTTCTTTCACGGCTAAAGTTGCTCAACAAGGTAGGAGAAAGTTTGGTGTCTTCTCTCCATTTTTCCAAAGCCTGAGGTCCCATTTCAAGAGGGCTGATGCTATTCCCCAAAGGTGGTTGACCTTCACCGAGAATTGAATCTGGGCAGTAGAAACCGGATTTTTTCCCTTAGGCTGCTTGGGAGGCATCGGTATTGTTCCATTTTGTGGACCACGTACAATTAAGGGTCTCCATCAAACGGGTGAGAATCCCACAAGGGCTGGGGAATGTGTCGCTAGTAGCTTCTGGTTGTTTGCTCCTTGTGCCCAGAAGAGCAACGAAGGCGGCAATTCTGCTGACCGGGGCCTGAATCCAGGCTTGGACCGTATCGGATGGGATTGAATCGTGAGTGGACGGAGGTCCTTTTGGCCCCATTGGGGGAAAGAAGCTTCCTCTCATCCTGCTTGGGGAAAAGTGTCCCCTGAAGGGGCAGCTCCATAATCTGGGAGGCTCTTAAGGAGGCCAGACCTGGCCAGAGCTCTCCATGCCTCCCTTTCACCCTCCCTGGGATGGAGCAATGGGCCTTCTGCTCCTAGGAAGCAGCTCCAAGGCTTTCAGTTCACCTGAAATTATCAAGATTGTTCTGATATCACACCTTAAAATTATGGGTGTGAGAAGAGGGGAGAAATGCGTGTTAATGGGGTCATGAGAAGGAACCAGCTGGTTATCACTTAATGCTGAAATCTTTTCTCAGTTCCATCCAGGGGTGGTATTCAAATATTGTAACAACCGGTTCTGTGGGTGTGGCTTAATTTTTGGGTGTGGCTTGGTCATCACGTGATCAGATGGGCATGGCCAGGTGGCCATGTGACTGGCAAACCAAATACAAGTGGTCCTCGCTTAATGTCCGGTTGCTTAGCAAGTGTTCTAATTTATGACTGATCTCCCCAGAGCTCCTTGACCTGTTTTTGGAGTTTTGACAACCACAGACACACACACACACACAAACAAACAGACTTTTATCCCTCCTATTCTTTGATTCTGTAAAGATTTCTGCTGGAGCAGGGGGTTGGACTAGATGACCTCCAAGATCCCTTGCAGGCCAGCCCTAGATTGCTGTGCTGCTGCAAATAGTCTTCTGAAGCCAGGGTTTGTGTCCTTCCTTCCTCTCCTTTTTTTCTCTCTCTCTCCCTCCCTCCTTCCGTGTATTTATCTATCCATCCATATATCTCATTCATTTTCTCCTCCCTCCATCTCTTCCTTTCTTTTTCTTTCTTTGTACCTTCTTTCCATCTTCCCCTTTCTTTCTCTATCCCTTTTCTCCCTTTTGCTTCCTTTGCCTCTTTACTTTCTCTTTCCTTTCTTGTCTCTCTCTTCCTCTTCTCTCATTCCCTCTATTTCACTCTTTCCCTCTCTTTTTCTCTCTTTCCCCCTCTCTGTATATATATATATATCTCTTTTAATCTTTCTACTCCCCCCCCCTCTGTGTTTGTGTGTGTGTGTGTGTGTGTGTGTGTGTGTGTGTGTGTAAGAGAGGCATGGGTAAGTCTGACCAGGTCTGGTCTCTTTAAGAACCTCCCCAAGTATGAACCGGCCCTTTCAGGGGACACTTTTCCCCAAGCAGGATGAAGCTTCTCTCCCAATGGGACCAAAAGGACCTCCACCCAATCATGATTTCAAATTCATCTGAATTCAGGCCCTGGTCAACAGAATTCCCTTTTTCTTTGCTAGTTTGGGCACAAGGAGCAAACAAACCTGAAGCTCTTAGTGACACATTCCCCAGCCCTTGTGGGATTCTCACCAGTTTGAAGGAGATACTAAACCATAGGTGGTTCACAAAATGGAGCAGTGCGAGAAGGTAAGGGTGACGGTGGGGGATAGCGAAGCGGCCGGGTCCCTATCTTCCCCTCTCTCCCCCCACTCTGTGTGTGTGTGTGTGTGTTGTGTGTCCTCAGAGCCGCAGCTGGGCCAAGGCAGCAAGCTCTCCTTGGCGCCCTTCGCTACTTCTTTCATTTCTTCTTTTTGAATCCAGACTGGCTGAATAACGATTGCCAGACCGCGGTGGAAGCATCCTTTGGGCACCCTCCTCCTCCTCCTCCCTCCTCCCTAGGTGGACGGTGGGGGACAGAAGGGTGCACTTGTGTGGGGAGACACTCGCTCCTCAAGTGAGCAGCCACCCACCCCGTACCTGGTTTTGCTGTGCTTTGGCATTTGCTTGAGGAGCATCTCCCTGCATGCCACCCTCCCGGCCCCCACAACCCCGTGTGAGAGGAGGAGGAGGAGGAGGAGGAGGAGGAGGAGGAGGAGGAGGGGAGGAGGAGGAGGAGGAGGAGGAGGAGGAGGAGGAGGAGGAGAGAGGGACCCAAGGATGCTTCACCAGTCTGGTGATTGTTGTTCAGCCAATCTGGATTTCAAAAAGAAGAAATGAAGAAGTAGCGAAGAACACCAAGGAGAGCTTGCTGGCTTGGCCAGCTGCGGCTTTCAGGGAGACACACATACACACATGCACACTCACAGAGAGACACACAGAGTGGGGGAGAGAGAGGAGAAGATAGAGACCCGGTCACTTCGCTATCCCACACCGTCACCTTTACCTTCTAGGCCAGGCAAGGGAGGGAGGGTGAGGGCAGGGCCAGCCGCTTCAGAAAGATGAAGAGGTGGCGACCAGGTACAAGTGAGTAAAAGCCTGGGAACGGCAGCTCCCAAGGGGCTTTGAGGTCGGACGGCCTGGAGCAGCCGAGATCCGAGTGAGCATTGCACCACAGGTTCACCTGATCTCCCACTTCTTTGGTGTTGGCTTTACGGAGCCGCAGGGTGAGGTCTGGGCTGACATGTGACAGCAGTGCCTTTAGCTGTGCTCACTTGTAAGTGTCCAAATAATCTGGTGAAGACACCGGAGGAGTCACTCAGGTAGACCTCCCCCCTCCACAGTCCTCCTCCTGCAGAAAATGGACATTCCCTGAGCTAAGAAGGCAAGGAGCTGCGGCTCGTCTCAACCAATCCCTAGGACTACCCCAAATGGTCCCAATTCGGCGCGGAGAGGGCAGCTCCCCCTGGCAATCCCCCTTTCCCTCAGTGCTCTGACTTCCTGTGGCTCGCCTCCAGCCTGAACACCAGGTTGGATCACCAAAGGCCATTTCCCCGCTTCTCAACGGTGCTCCTATGCTGGCCACTGCAGGACTCTCCACTTCCTTCCCCAAATTCTCCTTCAACTTCGAAATGACGACACCTGTTGCTGACACGAGTGCAACTGGGCTGCCGGTCACCTTTACCCCCCACCCCACTTGCCTTTTGCTGCTGCCACCTGGACCTCTAACCCCCAGCAGGTAAGGCCCAGCACCTGCGGTGAATCCCAGCTAAATTTCACTGTACCGGAGGACATGTGGAGAGGCTCATGTTCTCCTGCTGCTGGGAAAGCAAGAGAGTCTTTCCCGCCACAGCAAAAAGTTTGAAACTTCCCCTCCAATAGGGAAATGGGTGGCTCTGGGCAGCAGAGAAGCAGCCTGCTTGAATCCAGTTTATCTCTGCCACCCGGAGCTGTGCCGGGAAAGACTCTCTTGCTCTCCCAGCAGTAGGAGGACACGAGCCTCTCCACATGTCTTCCAGTACAGCAAAATGTAGCTCTGGTCCCCACCAGTCTGCATCTCGCCCCCCGCCTGGATTCACCACAGATACTGGGCCTTAACTGCTGGGGGTGAGGGCGGCGGGTGGTGGCAGCAAAAGGCAAGTGGGGTGGGGGGGGGGTAAAGGTGACCGGCAGTGGCAGGTAGGTGACTGGGCCCCAGAGCTTGCAGAGCCTCACTCACCCAGGGAGATCAGGCAGGGCCACAGTGGAAGGCATGCAGCAATGGCTGGACTGGCGAGTGGGCAAAAGCAGGCTGCAGGCGATGCCGCGCATGCACGATAAGGACTGACTGGGAGCAGAGGGGAGGGGCGGGCAGAGAGGGGAGGGGCCAGTCAGTGGTGCAATTTGTTGGTTCTCTGAACTGCGCAGAATCATAACAACTGGTTCGATAGAACTGGACAGAACCAGTAGAATCTCACCCCTGGTTCCATCTCTCCAGACTTTTCTATTTAATAAAGTCCTTTTTTTTTTGGCAATGTGAGATGCCAAAAGCAAAAGAGAGGAACTAACGGAAGAATCTTCCAGAAGTTATATCTCCAACCATTTGGAAATAGTGAGAGATTTTACTTACTTAAGTGAAGACCAGAGGCTAGTAACTTGTCTAATATCCATTTTTACCTCCATTTCCCACATATTTCCTTTGCAATCTTATTTCTTTTCTGCTCAGTCCTTTCCTCAATCTGAATGTGTGGAAAGTTGTCATCCTGGATTTGTCAAGAGGGCTCGAGAAGGAGAGCCAGTTTGCTGCTACGACTGCATTCCTTGTCCGGAGGGGACCTTCTCCACTCAGAAAGGTGGGTGACACCAGAGGAAAGGAAGGCCTGGTGGAACTGGATCCATCCAGAGCATTGTCATGAAAGTATGAATTAAAAAACTTTGAAGCTGAACTGATTTCTGGTTTATTTCCAAAATGCCCCATTTCTTATCTAAACAGAAGAGCAAAAAGACTGTGAAGGAAGGGCTGGATAGAGACAGGTGGCTGTGGCAGATTGGACAAGCTTTATTACTGCCAGAGAAAATATTTCTTCTTTTTAGCTTGGATGTATCCTTCCTTCCACATTTACTTCTCTAGGAACACCTGAGTTCCTTGAAACACGAGGAATTGTTTTAGGTCCACCTCCTGAAAGGAGGATTGCAGTGCAGTCTACATGCGTTCCCATTGAGGAACACTGAAAAGGTATTTCTGATATACGAGATGCACAATGTGGTGGCATGGACAGTTATGCCTGTTTCTGGCTGCACCCGTATCACCACTGCTCCAAAGGCCATTCCAAATTGTTTGGAGCAATCCCTTGATCCATCAGCCTCCTCTGAGGCAAGTATGACAAGAATTGCCATCTTGCACGTAAGTTTCTCTAGAAAGATTAATTGATTCATTATTTACCCTTACTAATGGAGGTTCCTATCAATATTCTGAACATTACCAAGGAAATATTTCAAGTCCAAACCTTCCCTCAATTTCATAACCTATCAAAAATATACCGTAGCTATATTTTTTAAAAAGTGATACACTTATTTTCTATCACTGGAGATATGAAGAAATCCATCCTGGAAAATGCTCCTGATAATCCCTTGTTCCCAAAGAACTTACAATGTATCTTGAAATGCAAAGGACAAAGAAATACGGGGTTTTTTTTTTTTTTTTTTTTTTCTCAGATACAGAAAAATGCACCAAATGTCCAGATGATAAATACCCCAATAAAGAAAGAGTCCAATGTATCCCCAAAGTTATAACCTTCCTGTCTTATGAAGAAGTTCTGGGCACCATCCTGGTTTCTTTTGCCCTACTCTTCTTCCTAACCACAAGCCTTGTTTTAATTATCTTCATTAAATACCGAGAAACTCCCTTGTCAAAGCCAACAACCGGGACCTCTCCTACATCCTCCTGGTCTCCCTCCTGCTTTGCTTCTTGTCTTCTTCTCTCTTCATTGGTCAACCAAGGAAAGCGACCTGCCTTCTCCGACAAACAGTCTTCAGCATCATCTTCTCAGTTGCTGTTTCTTCTCTCTTGGCCAAAACCATCACGGTGGTGCTGGCCTTCCTGGCCACAAAACCAGGAAACCGAGCAAAGAGATGGTTGGGAAAGAGCTTGGCCAACTCCATCATCCTTTCTTCTTCTTCTGTCCAAGTGCTCAACTGCTCCATCTGGCTGGGAGTTTCTCCACCCTTCCCTGACTCTGACCTCCACTCCCAGCCTGGAGAGATCATCCTGCAATGCAACGAAGGGGCTGTTGTCATGTTCTACGTCACCCTCAGCTACATGGGCTTCCTCGCTGCCATCTGCTTCACGGTGGCTTTCCTGGCCAGGAATCTGCCCGGGGCCTTCAACGAAGCCAAGCTGATCACCTTCAGCATGCTGGTCTTCTGCAGTGTCTGGGTGACTTTTGTGCCCACGTACCTGAGCACCAAAGGGAAACACATGGTGGCTGTGCAGGTCTTCTCCATCCTGGCCTCCGGTGCTGGTCTGTTGGGCTGCATCTTCATCCCCAAGTGCTACATTATCCTTCTGAGGCCAGACCTGAACACAAAGGAGCAGCTTACAGCCAGAACAAATGTAAAAACATAAGACATAACACTGTGACATTTAAAGAATTGTAAAATTTCGTTTTATTTCAAAGTAGACACTAATTATTTCAACTTAGATAGTGTGCAGGAATCAAAAAAATCATGCCTACATTTTTCAATGGGAAATGTTTGAACGATTGTTATCCTTGTAACTCTCTCCATCTCAATAAATCTTGCTAAAGGGAACTCTGAAAATCATTCAGAGGAATTTGTTGTTCAGCCACTGCCAATGAATTTGATACCTTAGTCGTACTGACAGCAGCTAAAAGTGTATCTATGAGAGAATGAATAGGAAAAGTGGTAAGATGGCTTGTGTGGGAGCCAAGCTCCAACTATATTGTTTGACAATCTCCATGAGAGCCATTGGCCATCCCACCAAGCCAGAGAAGGCAGAGGTCTCCAGGTCCTCTTGCTTAGATGTTCTCTTCCAATAAGACCTAGTTAGCTGCTCCTGCCCTGTGAAAGAAGCTTCTCCGTGAGATCCACCATCCTCTCTCCATCCCCTGATTAAAGCCGGTTCTTTTCCCCAATGCTTGAGCTAGTTGAGACCGGAGTCCAGAAGATGCAGAAGGAGGAGAAGCCCCACGGGAGAGTCAGGTTGCATCCTGACGAAATTGGGCTCATTGTGGCTGCACCGTGTGAATAGTTGCAAGCAGGAGTTTGGGGGCATCTCAAACTCCACCAGAGGAAAGAGGGTCTCTCTCTCTCACTTTCTCTCCAAGGTGGGAAGCCCAGCAGTGCAACCCTTGAAGGCTTCACCTGGGGGTTCACCTCAGTCCTCTTGGGGTGGTTCCAGCCCCGGAAGCCCCAGAAATAAGTCCTACCAAGGACTTTGCTCCAGTCTCCCTGGAAGTGAGCAGAAGTGGGGAAAAGAAAGGTGAATATTCTGACTAAGAAATCCTGAACGTCTCTGGAGATAAATTTCAAGGAACTATAAGGCAATAAAGGCAATCCTCCACTTATGACCACAATTTTTGTTGCTAAGTAAGTTCTGTCTCATTTTACCAACTTTTTTGCCTCGGTTGTGAAGCAAATGAGTGTGGTGTTTAGTTAAATCATGCAGTCGTTAAGCAAGTCTTCCAGTGACCCCAATGACCCCAAGATACTGCACGCATCATAAATACATGCCTGAGTTTTGGTGACGTGACCATGGGGTGCGCAACGATCGTTAGTGTGAAAACTGTTCCTAAATCACTTTCCTTAGTGCTGTTGTAACTTCAGTCCCTAAACAAATGGTTGTAAGTGGAGGACTCCCTGTTATCCTCAGAGCCGTTTTTGACAGCGAGGCTCCTGCCCTTAAGATCCCATCAGAATGGAGCCCGGAGGTACCTTGGGGTCATCTAGTCCAACCCCCTGCCCAAGCAGGAGACCCCGGACCATTCCATGCAAAGGAGTGGAGAAAACATCCTGGGACGGAGCCCCCCACCCACTTCTGAAAGCAGCCTCTTCCCCTGGTCCATGGGGGATGGAGGGCTTCTGGCCTGCTCCACAGGGGGCGGCTGGAGGGACAGGAGAGGCCGTGACTTCATCCTTGCATCCCCCCCTATAAAAACGCAGAGAAAAGGCCGGTATTCTCGGTCCTCCTCCTCTGGGGAGAGAGCCTTGCCAGGTGTCAGCCTTCAAGATTTTCTCCCTTTGCTTTGCATCTTTCGGCTGTCATAAGTAATGTGGGGAGGAGGGGGGAAATGGTTATGGGAGGTGAGCTGGAGGTGTTACAAACCAGAACTATATAATCTAGGGGGGGTAGATTCTTGCTTAGGTTTCTATCCTATGCTATGTGCAGCTGCAACTCTATCAAAATATGTCAAGGTCAATGGACAGAAGCCTCATCACCACCTGGATATACCCACATGATGATATACACATCTTTTAATTGGATGAACCAATTGAACTATTGGGGGTGTGAACGTTGCCATTACTTTGTATATGTGACTTACGCGCCCATTTTCTCCGATTCAGAATTCTTTTGTTGCTACCACTTGATTTCCAGTAAAAGATATCTTTTCTCTGATTAAAGGAGTCTAAGTATTTCTTTCTTGGATTTTGAATGGAGCACCAGCTGACATTATTCTGAATCTGACCATTACCAGCCCACCCGGAGAATTAATAAATTTTCTTCCGAGGGGGTCTGAACACAATGTCAAATCCAGCCAGCGACCAAGAAGACCTGGGAGCAACTGGAGGACAAGATTCTCTGCTGCTAGAGGAAGCAGGGGAAGCTGACTTGTTAGCAGAACTAAATCTTGGGGAAAAACCAGCTGTAAAACCCAAATGGTCCCTGGGAGTCGGTTGGAAGGATCCTGAGGAAAAGCCTCCTCCAGGAGTGACCACTACCCGTCGGCGTGGAAGAGAGGAGCCATGGCAAGAGAAGGAAAGGAAGAATTTTCTACTAACTCAAGCCTTGCATCTTCTAAATGAAGCTATCCGAGAACCTCAAACTGATCAAAGGTATGAGGGAGAGGAGGGGGAGGCAGCCCCAGCCAGAAGAATCAGAGCAGCCACCCCCATAAATCAACCTGGGCTAGCGCAACAGGCAGCACTAGCCCAGGGCCCCCCAGCAGGGGGAGTAATTGCCAGAAGACATAGAACTCTAAAGGTGCCTCCGTTGGAAGTAAAATATGGGGGGATCCCAAGGAGTTAGGATTCTTCCTGGCACAAGTCTGGAGCCATATGGAGGAATATGGAGGGGATTTTTCCTCAGAAGCAGCCAAAGTTAGATGTGTTACCAGGGCTCTGGAGGGAACAGCTGCAAAGTGGATGGTGACTTTGCATAAGGATAATGCCCCTCAGCTGATGAATTATGATCTGTTCATGACTGCGCTGTGGGCCAGGTTTGAAGACCCACTTGCTGAATGCAAGGCCAGGATTAGGATGAAGACCATAAATCAGGGGAAGAGATCAGTGTCCAACTACACCCAGGAATTTAGAGAGCTGGCGTGTCATATTCGAGGCTGGTCCCAGGGAGCCCTGATAGAAGCTTTTAAAGATGGGTTGAATGAAGAGGTATATCAAAGCTGTATTGCCAGAAGAGACTCCAGTGAGCTGCAGCTGTGGTACATGCTGGCAGCAGAGGTGGAAATTGATCTGACCCGAAACAGACGCCGGGGGGGGCCTTGGTTGGAGCAAGTCCTCCCCCACCAGCCCTCGAGAAGCCTTAAAACCTCAAAAGGGAGGAATGGCGGCAAAACCCAAGACCACTGGATGCTTTCGATGTGGGAAGGAAGGCCACCAGGGTGCAGACTGCTGTGCCAAGCTAGAGCCAAAGGGAGCGCCAGGAGGAGGAAGAAAACCCCAGCAAAGCCTCGGGAAATGGCGCTTAAAGCAGAGGAGGTTGTAGAAATCACTCCTCTGAAAGGAGAGGAGCTGGGAACTCCAACCTCTTCTGAAGAGAGTGAATCCGAATCGGAAGATGACTCACTGGTAAGTCCAAACAAGGGCCCTATGACCATTCCAGTGAGATTAAGGGTACCCACATCAGGAGCCAAAGGGGAAATGCTGGCCTTGTTAGACTCTGGGTGCACAAGGTGCATAATCAGCTCTGAGGTAGTGGAGAAAATGGGCTTAAGGCTAAAGACTTTAAAAATGCCCATAGCCTTTTGCCCACTGGATGGATCGGTAGCTGGGGGCGGCCCTGCACATTTCATAACGGAACCAATAGAAATGACGATGGGGAAGCATAGAGAGACTTTGTGTTTCATTGTGGCTCCTGGGATGGAGCGCCCCCTAATACTGGGTTTGCCCTGGCTCTGGAAATGGAACCCTCACGTCGATTGGAGGAGAGGGTCATTGCGCATACGTACCGACCAATGCCCAGAAGGGGAGGGGCAATCTCAACCGAAACTCAAGAATCCCACTGAGTTGGCCTCCACTGGCACCGAGAGCCTGAAGGGGGAGGAGAAAATTCTAGAGGAATATTGGGACTTAAAGGAAGTATTCAGTGAAAAGGCCTCGGATGAGCTTCCCCCTCATCGTTCAACAGATTTCAGTATTGAAATTTTACTCGGGGTGAAACTCCCAAAACCGAAACTGTACTTGATGGCACCACGGGAGCTAGAAGAGCTGCGGTCATTTATCGATAAGAATTTGGAACGTGGTTTCATCCAACCTGCTAGACCCCGGTAGCAGCCCCAGTATTGTTCCGTGAAAAGAAAGATGGCTCCCTTCATTTATGTGTTGACTACAGAAACCTGAACGCTATTTTAGTGGAGAACGTGTACTCCCTCCCCTTGATGAAGGATATGTTGGCCCACTTGGCCAAAGGGAATTTTTTTTACAAAACTCGACTTGAGAGAAGCATACTACCGAGTTCGAATTAAGGAAGGGGATGAATGGAAAACTGCTTTTAACTGCCCCATGGGTTGCTTCCAATACAACGTTCTTCCATTTGGCCTACAGGGGGCCCCTGCAGTATTCATGCAAATGATCAATCAGGTGTTGCATGAACATCTAAATAAAGGGGTGTTGGTTTTTCTTGATGATATTCTTATCTACACGGAGACTTGTGATGAACATGTGAAACTAGTGCAGTCAGTTTTGGAAAAACTTCGAGCTGCGGAGCTGTATGCAAAGTTGTCCAAGTGTGAATTCCACCAGGAAAAAAATGACTATTTAGGCTATCGCATCTCACATGATGGCATAGAAATGGATCTGGGGAAGGTTTGTGCCATTTTGGAATGGGCCCCTCCCCGCACCAGGAAAAAACTCCAAAGTTTCTTGGGATTTGCTAATTTTTATCATTAATTTATCCCTGCTTTTGCGAAGATTGCAATGCCTATCACAAATCTTTTAAAAACCAAAGGGGAGGTGAAACCGAAGCCTAGTAAACCACTGGAGTGTCAAGCCGCTTTTGAGAAGCTGAAACGACTGTTTGCTGCTGAACTCAAGCACCCAGACATGGACGCTCCTTTTGTAATCCAAGCCGATGCAAGTGACGTAGCAGTCGGGGCAGTGTTACTACAAGCAAATGAGATGGGGACTCTGCAACCGTGTGCATATACTTCCTGTAAACTAACGGAAACCGAAAGAAGATGGGCCATCTGGGAAAAAGAAGCTTTTGCAGTTCGCTGGGCTCTGTTAACCTGGAGGCATTTCTTGGAAGGAGCAAAACACCCATTTGAGGTGTGGACGGATCATAAAAATTTGGAGGCTTTGAAAACACCTCGGAAGCTGTCTCCCAAGCAAGTTCACTGGGCACAGTACTTTAAGCACTTTAATTTTTCATTGAAGTACATTCCAGGGGGGAAGAACTTCATGGTGGATGCTTTATCTAGATCACCTCAATATAATAGTGCTTGGCAAGAAGTATTATGTCCTATTGTCCCAACCAAACAGTTGGCAGCTCCAGTGGTTACCAGAGCCCAGAAGAAGAAGGAGGTTGATTTATCAAATGATTTGACTGCACAATTAAGAGATGCTCTAAAACTTGATGATTGGTTCCTTGCTCACTCAAATAACTGTACGGTTAGAGATGGATTGGCATGGGTGGGGGCCAAATTATATGTACCAGCAAATCTGAGAAACCAAATATTACAGCAAGCTCATGACTCTAAAGCTGCTGGACATTTTGGACTCATGAAAACCTTACACTTGGTTAAAAGGCAATTTTGGTGGCCTACCTTGAAAAAGGACATTGAGACTTATGTGGCTAGCTGTTCTATCTGTGCCTCAGTCAAATGGCCTCCTGGTAAACCAGCAGGCTTACTACAAAATGTGGCTAGACCAACGGCTCCATGGAAGGAAATTTCTATGGATTTTATAGTGGAATTACCTGAAAGTGGGGGGAATACAGTTATTTGGGTAGTAACTGATTTGTTTTCCAAACAGGTACATTTCATACCTTGTCCAAAAATCCCATCTGCGAAAACATTGGCTAAACTGTTTATTTTACATATCTACAGGTTACATGGGGTTCCTGAACGAATAATCTCAGACAGGGGTGTCCAGTTTACCTCAAACTTTTGGAAGGAGTTCCTGAAGTTATTGGGTTCTGCCCAGGGCTTAAGCTCTGCCCACCACCCACAAACCAATGGGGCTTGTGAAAGAACTAACTCAGTATTGGAACAATATCTTCGATGTTATATAAATTATCAGCAAGATAATTGGGCTGACCTATTGCCATTCGCTGAGGTGGCATATAATAATTTGGTACATAGTAGTACTGGGTTTACTCCATTTAAAGTGGCTTCGGGACAAGACTTTGTACCCATACCTGAGCTTCCACGGGAGAAACCTAACATTCAGTCATTAGATGAATGGATAACACAGCTCCAGCTTACCTGGCTGGTTACCCGTAAAGCATTAGATGATGCTCAACAAGCTCATAAAAAATTTGCACATAAAAAGAGAACTCCACAAAAACCATATCAAGTGGGTGACAAGGTCTTTTTATCTACCAGATATTTGCAGATCACACAAAAGTCAAAAAAGCTTGGACCTAAGTATGTTGGACCCTTCTCGATTGAACAAATTGTGAACCCTGTGGCAGTCCAATTGAAATTACCAAAAACTCTTTGACAGATCCACCCTGTTTTCCATGTTAGTTTATTAAAACCTGAACATATCCCCGACTTGAGACCAACTCAGGTTGATCCCCCTGTACCATTACTAATTGAAGGTGAACAACATTTTGAAGTTAAGAAATTTTGGATTCTCGAAAATGAAGGGGTCAACTCCAATATTTGGTTGCTTGGAAACATTTTCCTCCTTCCCAGGCTGAGTGGGTGAATGAGAAGGATGTTAGAGCTCCTACACTTATCAAGGCATTTCGTACTAAATATCCTGATAAACCCTAAAAATTAGTATGATGCTGTTACATGTGTATTTTCTATTACCTTCTATTTTTATCTTTTTTAGGACTAACGTCTCTTTTGTAGGAGGGCTGAATGTCAGCCTTCAAGATTTTCTCCCTTTGCTTTGCATCTTTCGGCTGTCATAAGTAACAGGGGGAGGAGGGGTGATGGTTATGGGAAATGAGCTGGAGGTGTTACAAATCAGAACTGTATAAGCTGTGGGGGGGGGGGGTAGATTCTTGCTTAGGTTTGTATCCTATGCTATGTGCAGCTACAACTCTTTATCAAAATATGTCAAGGTCAATGGACAGAGGTCTCATCACCACCTGGAGATACCCACATGATGATATACACAACTTTTAATTGGATGAGCCAATGGAACTATTGGGGGTGGGAACATTGCCATTACTTTGTATATGTGATTTATGCACCCATTTTCTCAGATTCAGAATTCTTTTGTTGCTACCACTTGATTTCCAGTAAAAGATATCTTTTCTCTGATTAAAGGAGTCTAAGTATTTCTTTCTTGGATTTTGAATGGAGCACCACCTGACACCAGGACACCCGGCCTCTCACGCAGCCCCAAGGAGGAAAGGCTGCCCCACCCCAGTCTTTCCCCCTTCCCCCGGCTTCCTTCCAAGTGGGACCCCCGGGATCTCCTCCCAAGGCCCCCAGGACCACCGGGGATCAGATTGGAGGGGGCAAAGCCAGCCGCCATCCTGGCAACAGGCTGACTCTCCTGGGTTGCTGCTTCCATGGAGCCTCGCTCTGTTGCCTGAGGCCCCTGGAAGTTTTGCAAGAGCGAGGGGACCCTCCAGCCCCCGGCCAGGAAAGCTGGGAATGGGGTGGGGTGGGGAGGAGAGAGGAGACCCCCCCAGCCTCACACAGGTACAGGGTTGGAGGTATTAACCTCCTGGAACATGGACAAAAAGAAAGGCCACCCATTGAGCCATTGCACCCTCCGTGTCCTGCCCAAGCAGGAGATCCCACATGGCTCCAGTTGCAACCAGGGTCTTTTTATCCGGGGTGATTTGGGTGGGGACCCTGGGTGGACGAGGGGAAGGTCCAGGGAGGAAGGAAGGTTGTCTCCCATATTCACTGCAGGACCTACATGGATGGACAGGTTGCTATCAGGTTGGTTTTCATTCACCTGCTGCAACTTCCAATTTTGGGGATTGTTTCGGTCTGATACAGCTGCTGCTTTGGGACCGCCTCCCACTTGTCTCCCCCATTTTGGGGGTTGGGTGGGCCCTTGACTCCCCCCAAATGGCCCAATGCTCCCCAGAAAAGCGTAGAGGAGACCCAGCCTGAGACCTGGGGGAGGGTTGGCTCTCTGGGAAGGGACCCTGAGCCCACTGAGGGTCTCCATCTGCAGGGAGCCCTTTCAGGAGGGCAGGAAACCTGGGCATGAACTAGCCAGGATTGCTCCTTCTTTCATCACCACATCTCAGCCTTGTTTCCTTTCAGCAAGAAAAGCATATTTGCTTCCCACAGATGAATGTCCAAATCTGGAGCTCTGAAACTTGGAGCCGAGTCCTTCTTCACGGGCTCATTCCCAGCCCTGCAGAGGAGCCTCTTCCCCCCTATGATGAAGGGAAAGGCTGGGGATTTATTTCTTCCTCCCTCTTGGCTCCCCAGGGAGTTTTCCAGCCGCCACCTTGGAAACCAGTCCAGTGAATGGAAAAATACAAGGAATAACGCAGAATTATGTCCTGTCCTGAGCCAGGAAGCCCTGAATATGGAGAATTCCTGGCTTGGCCCAAGATTTAGACCTTGATTGTCCCTGCATAATTTCAGGCTCTGGCCCTCCTGCCCTCATGGCCCCTTTCCCCCTTGAGAGGTTTCTCTCAAAAGGGGACAGATCACTCCTGCAAGACTCATTTCAGTCCATTTCCAGGTGGACAATTTCAAATAAATCCTCATTTTAATCCCTTTTGACACAGGCAGCCTCATGGACGCACCCAAAATCCAAGGCCTGAATGGCCCCTTCGGTCTTCTCTGGTATTAGAAATTGTTATGTATTTGCATAGTCACCTTGGATAGGTCGGTCCGGACGGCGGGAAATTTGAAGAGCTGTCATTTAATGAAAACAAGATGGCGGCGCCCCGCTGATGCCGGTACCGGGCCGCGGCGTAAAAAAGGTTGGGGATCACTGATATATGGGATTATGACATAAAACAGAATTCCAAACAGGGTCTACTCTTTACATTGGGCAGAGATCAAGGGTGCCGATTGTCATTAGAAGACAGGCAACACTACAGTTAAATGGCATTAACTTAGAAGTGGCACCAAACTCCATAGCTCTGGGTGACCTTCCCCAGCAATCTCTGGAGACAAGAGGCCATGTTGAAGGACAGCAGAAGTCAATTCCCTGGGTGCTGAATTCTCTTCCCCAGCATCACTTTCTGGACTTGCCCTGACTGGGAGGAAGGACCACAGTCGAAACAGAACATTGATCCCAGGGGTGTATGTGTAATTTTTACTAACATGTTTTATTCCAGCCTCTCCTCTGCAGATGGAGCCCAGAAAAAGTTGGATCCCAAGAGGAGAAGTTGCTTCTTGCTGTAATTATGACCATCTGGGCCTTTGAGACCTGTGATGCTATATCTCCACTTTTTGACTTTGATGCAGGCATTAAACTGAAGCCACATGAAAAGGATCTTCTATCAGAAAAGGATAAATTCCTTGGGTGAAGCTCTCTGGGACCAAGTTTTGGGACAGGTACAGGCTCTGCTCTTGATTGCACCTTTCTCTCCTTTGCAGATGAAACTGAGTGGTTCTCTGTTTAGATCAGGAAAGCCACTGGCACTACTCAGAGTCTTTGCATTTTTCCAACTGTTCCTGTTGTTTGTGTTAGAAACAGTAAGTGGATTGATTAATGCCATGAATGATGGACCTCCTGCTTCTGCTTCTGCTGCTGCTGGTGTCCCCATCAGTCTGTGGGAAGCTGAGAAGGAAATGCCCATTGAGTTTGGAGCACCAGGATGGGTACAATCCATGGAGCTTTTACAGGCCTGGAGATCATCTCATTGGTGTGGTCACAACTGAAACATATGTGTCACCTATAATGTGGCCTTTCAACAGCCCTCCTATACCTTCTTCTTCGTAAGTCATGCAGGGTGATGGAGTTGCACTCCCTCCATGTGCAATTCTAACACTCTCCTTCTTTTCTTCTTATGTCACTTATTTTTGTACCTCAGGACCTGTCTAATTTCCTGAATGATTTTGATTTCCATGGCTTCCCTTTTTTGCCTTACTTTGTGGAAGAGAGTAAAATCCAAAGATGGAGTTTTTAAAAACCCTGAATGAAATCCAGATGATTTTCCTTTCTCAGTTCATTCCTGAGTTCATCACTTGAATAATGACCTTTGTTTAAGTAGTGACTGAAACAATTGTAGTTGCCTCTCTCATTTGCATAATTGATCATTCGATTTGGATCAATGTTGGCCTAAGGCTTAGTAGGTTTGTGAAGGATTATATATTTTAAAAACATTTGTTGTTGCTATTGAATATAATAACATGAATATTGTTTTTCAATAGGAAGAGTTCTGCTCTAACAAATACCCTAACTTCAATTTTTGCTATTCAAATGGTCAGCAAGAATTCCCAGCTCCTGCACAATCTCACACTTGGTTACAACATCCATGACAACTATATGAGCACCTTCCTCACTTCAGATGCCTTGCTGGACATGCTCTCCACTGGAGAATCCAATGTCCCCAACTACGGCTGTGGGAGGAAGGACAACCTCCTGGCTCTGATTGATGCAGCAGGAGGGACATCTCCATCCAGATGTCAATGTTTGTAGGCACCTACAAAGTCCCACAGGTTTGTGTGTTTTTCTCTATCTGGTAAGGTGAGTGGGGTGGTGGGGATGAACAACAGATCCAATATCTTCATAGAATTCAAGAGCAGCTTTTCAGAATATTAGGGAACATATCAATGATGTTTTAGTCTATTATGTTCATCTTCAAATTGACCATTAAATGCCTGAAGAGCCATAAGGTCCCTAGAGGATATTCTACTGAATATTCTACTATTGAAAAACTATCCAGGTTTTGAGGTCTTCCATTAGCATGCTCATTTTCACATATCAATAATATCTGCCTTATCCAATTGGAATCAAGTTGGCAATAGTCCTGTCTATGTATAAAAATATTCAGACCAAGAAAAATCACCACAATGATGTAATTCCCAATTGTAACTTCAAAAAGGCAACTATGATCTTATACACAACGATCTCTCATCCCTTGATTGGCAATCTCTATTCACTGGATGCAATACTGTTGAAGACCATTACAACATATTTTTACTTGAAGTCAAAAGAGTCATCAAACTATATGTACCAACAACAACTCCCAAAACAAAACAAAAAAGCAGATTACCCATATCAATAAGGAAACTTCAATCCAAAAGAGATCACTCTGGCGGAAAAACAAATCTGGTCACGTTGCCAATTTCAAAAACCGATACAAAAATTTATGCCACCAGATAAAGACCAAATGCACCAATTATCACATTAAACAAGAGGAAAACCTTCTAAGCACCAATTCCACCTGTGCTTTTTACAATTTGTAAACAACAAACTAAAGACTCAAGGTCCATCCCTCCCTTGATAGGACCTGATGGTAAAGACTGCAACGACGACACCATTAAAGCCAACATCTTTAACACATTCTTCGGCTCAGTATTTGTAAACAGCAATGGATCATGCCCAGTATTTCCTAGCCGTACCACAGATAACAACAATGATCTAATACATATCGATTTCACAGAAGACAATGTTGAAAAAGCAATACGCAACCTCAAACCATCTCTATCTATTGGACCGGATGGAATATGTGCCTACTTCTTAAGAAAGCTATCCACTGCCATAGCCAAACCTCTAAGCATAATCTTTGAAATATCTTTCAGAACCAGCTCCTTGCCTAACCTATGGTCACAAGCCACAGTCATCCCCATCTTCAAAAAGGGAGACCCAAGCCTAGTTGAAAATTACAGGCCAATCTCCTTATGCTGCGTCACCTGTAAAGTCATGGAATCAATTATTAACCAATCCATCATCCTTCACTTAGAGACAAATAACCTACTCTCCAATAAACAATTTGCTTTCAGAAAAAACTATCCTGTAATCTGCAACTCTTACACTGCAAAAACATATGGACGACACAACTCGACCAGGGCAAAGCAATAGACGCAATCTACATAGACTTCTGTAAAGCCTTTGATTCAGTGGTACACGACAAACTACTCCTAAAAATAAAATCCTATGGTATCTCTGGACAACTGAATAACTGGATAGAAGCATTCCTGTCAAACAGACAACAAATGGTCAAAATCGGGAGCGTACTATCAAATCCAGTACCTGTCAATAGTGGTGTTCCCCAAGGCAGTGTTCTAGGACCAACTCTCTTCATACTCTACATAAACGACCTCTGTGATCATATTAAGAGCAATTGCGTTCTCTTCGCTGATGATGTAAAGCTGTTCAATACCACAGACAATACTGCTACCCTACAAAAAGATCTTGACTATGTATCAGAGTGGTCAAACAAATGGCAACTTCAAATCTCAACAAATAAATGCTCTGTCTTACATATTGGCAAAAAAATCAGAAAATAAAATACAAGCTGAATAGTCAAGAACTTGTTGATGACCCAAGCTCTGTAAAGGACCTTGGAATCCTCACCTCTAATGATCTAAGTGCTAGAGCCCACTGCAACTACATAGCCACAAAGGCATTAAGAGTTGTTAACCTAATCCTACGTAGCTTTTTCTCTGGTAATATCACACTACTAACCAGAGCATACAAAACATTTGCTAGACCAATACTCGAATACAGTTCATCAGTCTGGAACCCACATTACGTATCTGATATTAGCACAATTGAGAAAGTCCAGAAATATTTCACAAGAAGAGTTCTCCACTCCTCTACTCGTTGTAGAATACCTTATGCCACCAGACTTGAAATTCTAGAACTAGAAAACCTTGAATTATGCCGTCTTCGGTCTGACTTAAGCATGGTATATAAAATCATACATTGCAATGTCCTACCTGTCAGTGAATACTTCAGCTTCAACCATAACAACACAAGAGCACACAATAGATACAAACTCAAAGTAAACCGCACCAAACTTGATTGCAGGAAATACGACTTCAGCAATAGAGTGGTCAATGTCTGGAATACTCTACCTGACTCTGTAGTTTCCTCCCCAAACCCCAAAAACTTTAACCTTAGACTGTCTACTATTGACCTCACCCCTTTCCTAAGAGGTCTGTAGGGGGCGTGCATAAGCGCACCAACGTGCCTACCGTCCCTGTCCTATTGTTTCTCTTATTCTTTTATTTTTCTTATATGTACCCATTTCATGTATTCACAACTATGTATACACTTATACTTATTATCTTGTAAACAATTGGCAAATCAAATAAATAAATCAAATAAATAAATAAAATAATGACGGCGCCCCATCTTAGTCTCTTCCAAAGAGGCTCTGTTGTACAATGAGGAGAATAACGGTCATAATCGGGGCATAAAATATGATGGATATTTTTTAAAAAGACCCGACACAGACAGTGCACTGTCGCTGCAGAAATGGAACCTGATGTACGATACAGGAATAAAATAATTTTTAAAATCCATGCAAGTCAATAGCCACCAGCATGTCTTATAATGGATTCCATAGTAAATGTTTTGCTCTGTGGAAAAAGCACAAAAAGCCACAAACACAATTCCCTAAATAATAGGGGGGGGGCGGAGGGCTGCTGAATCCCCGGAGGAGCCTCTTCCTCAGCGGCGGGGCTGCTCTGGAAAAGGGGCACCAGGTGATCTCCCGGATGGCAGTCCTGGAGGCAGCCCCCTCTGGCTCGGTGGGGCAGGCAGGGAGGTCCCTCGGAGAGGAGGGGGAGGCTCCTGCAAGTATCCCGGCCCGTCCTGTCCCTGGCCTTCCGAGCGGTGGGCAGCGGCTTCCTCTCCCGCCGGACCCTCACAGCTTCCGGGCCCCAGGGGATCGTCTGGATGGCCTCGCAGACCTGGAAACGGAGGTCTCATGTGGTGGGGGTGGGGGTCCTCCTGTTGCTCAGATGGGCCAGTTTCCGGGGCTGCCTGGGTGACTGGAGCCCGTGGAGGTCAGATGGGGAGGGATCCGCCGACCTGAACCCCAATGCAAGGCAGGTCTCTCCCCTGGAGTGGCTTCTCTCCCTCTCTCTCCGCCCCTGAGGCTCCCTCGCCTCCTCCGGGTTGCTTCCTGGGGTTGGTGGGAGGAAGAAGGGCCCAACTCTGGGGGAGGAGGGGCAGCCAAGGGGCCCCTCAGCCCCACAGCCAGGGCAAAAGGCAGAAGGAGGGTCCCTCAGCTGCCCCTCCTGGCTGCTCAGCCCCGCCGCCCCGGAGGAGAGACTGGGGGGCAGAGAAGGCCGGGGTCCTTTCAGAGCATTGGGGAGGGCAGTTGGGAGCTCTTGGCAGGGAAGCGGGTGGGGGGGGGGGTGACACTTGACCCCCTCCCCTAAGAGAGGGTGGGCTCCCCTCCCCCTCCCCAGGCAGGCTCCCCCCTGCTCTCCCTGCCCCCGAACGCTTCTCCCCAGGCGCCCGACCATCCCTGCCGCCCCCCAGCCCCCCGTTCCTTTGGAAAGAAATCTCTTTTCCTCCTTTCAGCGTTTGGCTTCGTTCATTCGGAGCCTCCGATTTCCTGGTTTCCCTCAAAATGGGGGCTCTGCTTGAGTTGCGTCTCCCTGATTCTGCCTTTGATATTTGTCTCTCTTGTCTTCTTTCAGGTTATCGGGGGTCTTTGTGCAACCATGCTGGTTCCTTCTGGGATCCTCCTTCCCTTCCCTTCTTTCCCTATTCTTTGTCCTTTCCTTTCCCTTCCCTTTCCTTCTTTCCCTTTCCTTTCCTTCTTTCCCTATTCTTTTCCCTATTCTTTCCCTATTCCTTTTCCTCCTCCCTTCCTCACCTATTGACTTCTGTTCCTTCCCATCTTCCTCTTCTGCTTCTTCCTTTTCTTTTCCTCCTCCTATTTTTTCCTTTCCTTTCCTTCCCTTCCCTATCCTTCCCTTCCCTTTTCTTATTCTTTTCCTCCATTCATCTATTGACTTCAGTTCCTTCCCATCTTCCTTTTCTGCTTCTTCCTTTTCCTTTCCTCCTATTTATTTCCTTTCTTTTCATTCTTTTCCTTCCCTTCCCTATCCTTCCCTTTCCTTCCCTGTCCGTTTTCCTTTCCTTCCCTATTCGTTTTCCTTTCCTTTCCTATTCCCTTTCCTTCCTTTCCTATTCCTTTTCCTCCTTACTTCCTCATCTATTGACTTCAGTTCCTTCCCATCTTCCTTTTCTTCTTCCTTTTCCTTTCCTCCTCCTATTGATTTCCATTCTAATCCTGTCTTCAAAAGAAAAGCTCCATGGGTGACTTCGAACTATCCTCAGGGGAGTCTCAGTTCCCATGGAAAGACAAGGGGGAGAGACCCATCCACCTCTTTTGTGGGTCTCTCTGACCCCCCCCCCCGATTTCTTCCCCTCTGCTGGGAGTTGGGGGACCCTGAGCGGGTTTCCCACCTGCCTCCATTCCAGGCATCCTAATTTCGTACTTTCTGCAATCAAGTTTGGAGAGGTTAACGTTGAGTTTGTATCTGTTGTGTGCTCTTGTATTGTTGTGGTTGAAGCTGAAATAGTCATTGACTGGTAAGACATTGTAGCAGATAATTTTGTGCGCTACACTTAAGTCTAACCGTAGGTGGCGTAGTTTAAGGTTGTCCAAGCCCAAAATCTCAAGCCTGGTGATATAGGGCAGTGGTTCCCAAAGTGGGTGGTACTGCCCCCTGGGGGCAATGGGATGCCTTAGGGGGTGCTAAGAGGCAAGGGGGTGGCAGGGGGTGCTAAGAGGCGGCAGGGAGCGTTTGAGGTGCCGGCCCTGCAGCCTCACCCCACTGACTGTTGCACCGTTCTGGTACAATAGTCAATGGCATCTGTGGATCACCTAGGGGAGGCAGAGGAAGGGGGCTTTGACCACATGCCCAATATCCAGGCTCAGCCAAGCCCGCCCCTCTTTGTAGTTGCTGTGCCTGACAGCAAGTTCACAGGCTGCCCCTCCCAAGCTGCTCCCCTCCAGGGGCATTCACGTCTTAGAGGGCGGTGCTGTTCCCTCCTTCCTAGAGCCAGTACAGTTCAGGGTTGAGGAAGCCCAGGGCAGGCAGCAGCAACATGTTGGGAAAGCAGAGCATAGCCAGAGTGGTTTTGCTCTACTTTCCTGACGTGCCTGCAGGGGCGGTGTCTCAAATGCAGCAGCAGTTGGGAAAGTAGAGCAAAGCCACTCTGGTCTGTCTGCCTGGCTACCTTCCTGCCTACCTACCTACCTGCCTACCTATCTATCTATCTATCTATCTATCTATCTATCTATCTATCTATCTATCTATCTATCTATCTATCTATCTATCTATCTATCTATCTATCTATCTATCTATCTATCTATCTATCCTATTCTATTACTATTTATCCATTTATACATCAATCCAAAGGTCTGTCTGTTTGTCTTTCTGTCTGTCTACCTACCTACCTACCTATCTACCAATATATTTATCTATCTATCTATCTATCCATACATACATACATACATACATACATCTACTATCATCTATCTACCTACCTACCTATCCATCCATCCATCCAAAAGGCCTGCCAGCCTGCCTTTCTACCTGTCTGCCTGCCTACCTATCCACCTACCTACCTACCTATCTATCAATAGATCTATCTACTTACCTATTTGTCTCTCTCTGTCTGTCTCTATCCATCCATCCATCCATCCATGTTCGAGGCGCTGGCCCTGCAGGCACATTGGGAAAGTAGAGCAAAGCCAGTCTGGGAGGGAGTGAGGGAGAGAGAGAGAGAGGGAGAAACCTGATGCATCAGATTGAAATGAGGCCTAGTTTAGACTTACATCTTTGCTAGCATCTTTGCCAGCACATTGAAACCTCTTTGGCTTCTATTAAAGGTTTTGTGGACGAAACATGGCCAAGGCTATCAGGAAGCTCTCACATTTTGCTTTAAACAGGATCCATTGGACCAGACCTCCACTGTCTCCAGCCATCTCAAGCCAAGAGGAGTCCCACCGCGACCCCCTCTCCACTCCCAAAAGGCATCAGGAGCAGGGATGGGATTCTACTGGTTCAGACCAGTTCTATAGAACCGGTTGTTATGATTCAGCACAGTTCGGAGAAGCAGCAAATTGTGCCCCTGGCTGGCCATGCCCCTCTCCGCCCACCCTTCCCCTCACCTCCAGTCAGCCCTTATCGTACATGCGCAACATCACGCGCATGCCCATCATCGCTGATTGCATTCTCCCCACCCAGTCACTCCTTAAGACATTTCTTTTTTTATTCCCTCCCAACAATCAGCTGTTCCAATGATCAGCTGTGCCGGGATCCCACTTGCTGTCTCACTGCTTTGCCTAGGAGGCTTCCCTGAGCCCAAGAGGCCCAAAAATGGAGCACGGAGAGGTGCTGCATGCCCCCCCCTCAATTTTTGCCTTCCTGAGCCCCAGGAAACCTTCCTGGGAGCAAAAATGCCCCCTGGAGGCTTCCTTGAGGCCCAGGAAACCCAAAAACGGAGCTCACCTAGCCATGCCCACAGAACCAGTTGTTAAATAATTTGAATCCTACCCCTGGTCAGGAGGAGTTGTCCACTCCCCTGGGCAGAAGAGGACTGCTGAGTTTGGCTCTGTCCACAGCTTCAGGTATTCAGCCAGACACGGAGTTCCCCACTGGTGTTTCCAAAGCCAGCCAGAGCCCCTGTGGATCCCCCTGCAAGACCACCTCGCTTTTCTCCCAGAGATTCTCTTGTTTCCCCTTCAGATCATGATCTGTCTGTTTCTGGAATTGGAGGCTGTTCCTGGCCGGCCTCCCCTCTTCCTTCCCTGCACTGGTTACTGTGGTCCTTGGATTCACATCTGGGGCCATTTCTCTTCCCACCCGGGAGGGAAAGTATTTCTATGATCCCCTCCAAGTTCACACCCTCCCTTTCTTTCTCTGCCTGTGAGGGCCCCAGTGGGGGCATCGGACCCCCTCCCAGCCCTGGGCTACAGCAGGTTTCGCTGTCTCTTGGGGAAAGATTCCTTCCCCAATCAGAGTCTGCCTGAGCCCCATCATCCACTTCCCTCCCTGCCTGGCATCAATTCCTCCATTCAGATAAAGGAAAAAGGGAGCTTGGACGTTCTTCAACTCAGGAAGGTCACACTTGCCCCTCAAAGCCAAATTCCCCTTCGGTTCTTGGATCCCTCCAGCCACTGCATGGCTGAGGTCGCAGCAGGGCCAGGGTGGCTGAGAATCAGGATAGAAGGTGCCACATAGACTCAACAAAGCTCCCCACCACAACAGATTTTCAGACACAGGTTGTGGCCTCACACACAGTCCTAAATGGTGCCTTTATGTGGCATCAGGAAGGAACATGGGATCAACCTCACAACCCTCACCCTATAGGGGGGGCCTAGCTATTATCCCTGGTGGCAGATGGAAGATTGTGAGTCCCATTCCTGACACCAGTTTCTGTGGAATCAAATGCAGGACCCAAAAACCCCAATAATCAAAGTTCACTGGTGTAATTATTTATTCAGTGTCCACTGGAGGAATTTCCCTCTAGAAAATGGCAGGACAGATTCCCACAGACAAAAGGAGACACTCATATTTATACATTTGTGGAAAAGAGAATAAAGTGATAACCATCAATTTGAATATCTAATAGATGATATAACTGAGAATATTCATAATTAGCACACCTCAAGGTACCTTCATGCCCACCCACTGTTACCATCCTCAAGAAACAGATGTTGTCTAAATAAAAGGTTGCACATGCATTAACTCTTTATTTCTATCTTGGTAACACATTCTCATTCCTCCAAGAAATTGGTTTCCTCATATTCTTCCGGACACTCTTTATTTATTTGAATAAAAATTGTTGCTCCACTCATGTATGGAAGATAGCTTGGAGCTGAAATTCATCAGTCTCACACCTCCACATTTCTAAGCTGCTCCTTTGTTTTAAGCTCTGGCCTCAGAAGGATAATGTAGCACTTGGGGATGAAGATGCAGACCAGCAGACCAGCACTGGAGGCCAGGATGGAGAAGACCTGCACAGCCACCATGTGTTTCCCTTTGGTGCTCAGGTAGGTGGGCACAAAAGTCACCCAGACACTGCAGAAGACCAGCATGTGATCAACTTGGCTTCGTTGAAGGCCCCGGGCAGATTCCTGGCCAGGAAAGCCACCATGAAGCAGAGGGACCCAGGAAGCCCATGTAGCTGAGGGTGACGTAGAACAAGACAACGGCCCCTTTATTGCATTGCAGGATGATGTCTCCAGGTTGGGAGTGGAGGTCAGAATCAGGGAAGGGGGAGAAACTCCCAGCCAGATGGAGCAGATGATAACTTGGACAGCAGAAGAAAGGATGATGG
This sequence comes from Notechis scutatus, assembly GCF_049901735.1. Lineage (NCBI taxonomy): Eukaryota > Metazoa > Chordata > Lepidosauria > Squamata > Elapidae > Notechis > Notechis scutatus. The sequence continues at coordinate 53,711 of NC_142023.1, forward strand.
AGTTGGCCAAGCTCTTCCCCACCATCTTTTCACTCGGTTTCCTGGTTTTGTGGCCAGGAAAGCCAGCACCACCATGATGGTTTTGGCCAAGAGAGAAGAAACGGCAACTGAGAAGATGAGGCTGAAGATCATTTGTCGGAGAAGGCAGGTGGCTTTTCTTGGTTGACCAATGAAGAGAGAAGAAGACAAGAAGCAAAGCAGGAGGGAGACCAGGAAGATGTAGGAGAGGTCCCGGTTGTTGGCTTTGACAAGGGGAGTTTCTCGGTATTTAATGAAGATGATTAAAACAAGGCCTGTGGTTAGGAAGAAGAGCAGGGCAAAAGAGACCAGGATGATGCCCAGGTGTTCTTCATAAGACAGGAAGGTTATAACTTTGGGGATACATTGGATTCTGTCCTCATTTGGATATTTATTATCTGGACACTTGGTGCATTTTTCTGTATCTGAGAAAGCGAAAAAGCAATATTTCATTAATATTTTGTGCTTTTATCTTTCAAGAAATACGTTCTTTGGATAACAACTGTTACCTTGGGTATTTTCCAAAAGTATTTCTTAACAATTTCATTAAAATGAGCATAAGAAGGATATAATTTTTAAAAAAAATGTAGCTAGGTTTATGAAGTTGAGGGAAGTGCTAGGGTGGTAATTATTTCCAGTGTAATGTGTAGAATATTCATAGGAACCTACATTATTAGAAGTTAACAATGAATCATATAATCTTTTTAGGCAAAGAACCTGAGTCATGCCACATGGCAGTTAATATACTGGACTTGGAGGATACCTACAGTATCTTGTAACATCTGGAAGCAATTTGGAATTAAGGAGAAACTTCCTTTCAGTGAGAACAATTAACCAGTGGAACAGCTGGCCTTCAGAGGTTTGGGGTTCTTCAACATTGGAGGTTTTTAAGAAGAGACCGGACAGTCACTTGCCTGAAATGGTATAATTTCTTCTGCTTGATCAGGGGCTGGACTAGAAGACCTCCAAGGTCCCTTCCAGCTCTATTCTGATTGATTGATTCATCTACATGACTTGCAGAATATTTGTGAAATGAGTTCCCCCCCATAACTATCCACAGCACCCCATTATGGACCAGGGACATCTTCTCAGGGATCCTCAAGGGGAGGCCAATAAATAGGAAATTGCAAGGTCTTTCAGAAGGTGGACCTAAAACAATTCACCAAGTTCCAAAGAACTCAGGTGTTCCTAGAAAGGTAAACTTAGCAGCACCTATCCAAACTAAAAAGCAGAAGAGATATTTCCTCTGCTGTTAGTAAAGCTTGCCCAGTCTGTCACCCCCTCCTCCTATCTCTTCCCAGCCTCTCCTTCGAAGTCTTTTTGATTTACCTCCTTTTAGATATGAAATTGTGCAGGTTAAAAAAAAGAAAAGCAGGAGTTTCAATCTGTCTTTTAACTTGAACTTTCATGAAAATGTTCTGGATGGATCCAGTTCCACAAAACCTTCCTTTGCTCTGGTGTCACTCACCTTCCTGAGTGGAGAAGGTCCCCTCCGGACAAGGAATGCAGTCGTAGCAGCAAACTGGCTCTCCTTCTCGAGCCCTCTTGACAAATCCAGGAGGACAACTTTCCACACATCTGGACTGAGGCAGGGACTAAGCAGAAAAAAAATAGGAATACGAAAGAAAAGACGTTAGGACCCTCCATCCATGGAAAATGGTGGGAGAAAGGGATGTTAGCCAAGTAGCCTCTGGTCTTCACTGAGGTAAATATGAAATCTCTGACTACTTTTAAACAGATCCATGAAGTATAACAACTGACAGATTCTTCATTTAGTTCCTCCCTTTTGCTTTTGGATTTTAACATTACAATAAAGTACTTTCTATCTAATAAAGTCTGGAGGGATGGAATTGAAAAAGATTTAAGTATGATGATACAGTCATATTAAAACTGAGAATAACGTTTACTGTAAAAGATTTAGGAAACTTTCATTTCATTAGATTTTTAAATATAAAATTAAACTGTGATGAAGAAAGAAACCTCTGACCAGTAAGATCTTGAAAGATTTCATTGCAAAGCCACCCCACTGAGGTCTTGTCTCTTGAAGAACTTCCATTAGAAGACACCAACTGGCATGGAAGGCAAACAACACTGGAGACTCTAGGCTTGGACTACTGGAAATGGGACCTGAGGCTTTGGAAAACAGAGAAAAGACACCAAAATTTCTCCCACCTTATTGAGCAAGAACATCTTGTTCAATAGTAAGTTTCTGTCTTTCAAAATATGCCAGAGTCCTGGTCTCAAAATCCTCCTTGGGAAGAACCAAGAAGTCCCAGATCATCAGATCTGCTGTTATCTCTCCATTTTGATCCAAGTACAGTTTAAAGTTGGAAATATTCCAAAATTCATTCTTCTCCAGAAAGGGATGAAACTAAAATGGGAACATCCAGGAATTTGAAGAGAAAACTTGGTTTCTTATCCCACATTGAATCTTTCTTCTACAATTGTCTAATTTCCAAATATGCTTAATTAAGATACAAATACTGCCATTATCTTCATAAATGAATGAAAAAGTTTGAGAAAAAATTGTCAATCATACACTGAGAAAATATAGAGAAAATATAATTAACAAAATTGGTCAATTAAAGGGACCATGTAAGAAATGTGTTGTTCAATATCTGAGGAAAGATTTAAAAAACCCACTACCCAAAGGTTCCATTATGGCTATCTACATTGGAAGCAGTCACACATCCAAATGTGTTGTGACTCCGGGTTTTGAATCTGTTCTTTTGGCAGATGTGAGCTCAAGTGAAGAGGATATGGCAGTGAGATTTGAGCCTGCATTGCTGAGTGATTTTGAGGGTAGCCAGGATGAGGAGGTGGACTTGGCTATGAGAGACGAACCTAATTTATTGGAGCTGTCGGAGTCTTCTACCTCCCCTGAGTCTCCATCTCTGATTACGCAGCAGCCGGTGGCAGATAATCAGGAAAACGTGCGAGAGGTTTCAGGAGAAGAGGAGAACTTTGAGGGATCCTGGCTTGATGTGAGAAATAGACGGAGATTGAGACGTCAATCTCAATTGGGAAGGAGGCGTCGAGCCAATGATTAATTAATGAGACTAACACGCCCCTTAGGGGATAAAAAGGAAACGGATTGGCTTGAGAAATTTGCCAGAAGCAAAGTGTCTTGTTAGAGCAAAAGTCCTATGAAGATTCTCTGAGGCATTGTGATTTATAGGCACTTCAGGTTTGCCAAACAGATATCGGAATTACTGCTGAGGACTGGAAAAACTTCAGCAGTTATCTTGTTTGGGGTTTGTTTTTGGTTGCTTATATTTTTGGAACTTCAGAATTGTGATTGCTCACCTGTGGATACATAATATTATATATTATTTTTTTTTTTTTTTTTTTTGTGAGGCATAATATATATATATACTGAGGAACAGATGATATCTTCAGGTGAAGAAGATGATAATTTGGATGATTGCTGGGTAGATGTCAGGACAAGACGCTCCTGACAAGGAGGAACCAACGAGGATACAGTAGGAGGGCAGACCAGCAATTAGACTAATTAGTTACTCTATAAAGGGAGAGATATGACTTTGCACTTTGTCCGGAACAAAGTGTCTATTTGCAAGAGAGAACTGAAGAGCACAGTTTGGAGGATTTTGATCTGAAATATCTTGTTGGGATTTGGATTTAATTCGTTGGAACTTCTACTTATTGGAATTATTTTGTGAAGGATTTTGATCTGAAGAATCTTGTTGAGTCTTGGATTTAGTTCGTTGGAACTTTTACTTATTGGAGCTATCTGTGAAAATTCCTGTTTGCTGCCTTTCTTTACAAGGACTGTTGCTTTCAGCCTTATCTGTTTACTTTAAAGGTGGGACATAACATTTTCCTGTTTGCTGCCTTTCTTTACAAGGACTGCTGCTTTCAGCCTTAACTGTTTATTTTAGAAGGTGGGACATAACATATATATATATATATATATATATATATATATATATATATATATATATATATATATATATATATATATATATATATATATATATATATATATATATATATATATATATATATATATATTTGTTTTCTGAGGTTTTCGCAGGTATTTGTATGTGGATCTTTGGTTATTCGGGTTTTCTCCCATGTAAAGTTGGAAGTATTTTGGTGACGTTTCAACTAAATCTGATTCATTATCTTCAGGCTTGTGTCTTCAGCTTTGTGCTTCTTGGAGTAATGTGAGCTTGCAGCTGTTTTTTCTTTTAACTGCCAGTGGGAGTGCAACTTGACTGGGTGGGGGCTTGGCTGTTTCATTTTACTGGGAGAAACCCGAATAACACCTCAAGTTGCTGAGGTGAACCCTGGCCCTCCTCGGCATTTATTGTTGGACACCCAAGTTTTCTTACAGTCCCAGAAGGAGGGATTCCAGCGGTGGCATTGGTGGATTCAGGGGCTACTTCTAGTTTTATGGATCGGGCCTTTGCAACGCATTTTGATGTACCATTGGTTGCTGTGGATCCACCCATCAAAGTGGAAACCGTGGATGGGCGTGAGCTTTGGTCTGGGCCCATTCGTTTCGCCACCCAGCCGTTGCGTATGGTTATTGGGGATCACGAGGAGGCGATAAGTTTCTATATCACCTCGAACCTTCATCTCCCTTTGGTTCTCGGCGTATCCTGGTTACGATTGCACGATCCTTTGGTGGCTTGGGAAGTGCAGGACCTCCGAGATTCGTTGCATGCCAGCCCTAGATTGTTGTGTTGCTTCAAAGAGTCTTCTGAAGCCAGGCTGCACCACAGCCACCACGTGGTAGGGAAAGCTTGGAGAGCGACTGGGACAAGCGGGCGACCCAGTTCGGGGTGTGGCCAACCAGGGTGACCACCGGTTCACATGAGCCGGCGAGAACCGGTTGAATACCACCTCTGCGTGAGATGCAGTATGAGTGGCCCTTGTCCTCAGGGGCCCAGTCTCAGCTCAGGCGCTCTTTCTTTGTATCGGCCCCCTGAAACGGCTCTGGGAACTCCGTTGCAGCTCTCGGAAGTTAATTCCCTTTGGACTCTTGGCAGGGTAATTTGATATAAATATCTCGTTGCTCTAAAGGCTGCTCAAATAAACATTCTTGGGAAGAGCAGCCGCATCTTGTTGGATTTCCAGATCTTTGAGACCTTGTTTGAGTTCACTAAGTGCACTAACTCATCCCCCATCCTTAAAAGCCCTTCTCTGCAGAAGCCACGGGGGCTGAGTACCAATGAGTAGTTGTGTGTTCATTTTCCCCACAACAACAACCCTGTGAGTTGAGTTGGGCTGAGAGACTGGACCCAAATCCCCCACCCTGCTTCATGACCAAGGCGGGACTTGAACTCACATCTTCTTGCTTTCTACTTCAGGGGCTTAACCAGTAGACCAAACTGGCTCCCTTACATACTTATCAAGCTTGGCACAATCCTTCATCCAGTGCATCATTAATGTTCTTATATGAGATACTATAATTTATCAAATCCTAAAACCCAGATAGTTTTCTATTGCTTTTTAGTCATACAGTTGTTTCTAGGAGGAAATCATAAATATTTTTCTGGAAAGTTGGTAATGTTTAAATAACATAAAAGTATATTTGCCTGAGAATTGTTATAAATCTTGTATAATAGCAATTTATCAACCCTATTATATTAATGACAACATAGAAAAATTGCTGACTTAACGACAAAATGTTGTATCTTCCCACTTTCATGACAAAGATTAAAAAAAACTAAAGATTATTTGAGTACCATTTTTAAATCAGTTTTTATCCACTTAATTATCATACCATCCACCCCTCACTTAACTGGGTTTCTGATCACATCACAAAATTGTTTGTTACTCTTTCCTGAGATCGAGTTATATCAGCAGTATTTCCATAATGTATTTGGGAAATGAAATAATATGTGAGGATGACTTGCATAGAGCACATAAATTATATCCCCCCCTTTCCCACAACCCATTTAGAAAGGGCAGTGATAGGAGGGAATGACTTTTGGGGGGTGGAGGAGAGATTCTGCCTGGGGAAGAAGCAGATAAGAGGAGGACACCTACAGCTGCATAAAAAAAAAAGGGTCTGTTATGTATTTAGCACTTGACAGCAGTTCTCCTTCTGGTCCGCTGCCTGAGCGGGAGCGCCGAACGCTCCCATTGGCTGATGCCGTTTGACAGCCGGCTATAAAAGGGAGCTGTCAAACGGCATCAGCTGTCGCCGCTAGCTGGCTGTCAGATTGCATCTGAAGCCGCGGTGACCCTTTATTCCCTGAATAAAGCTGTTAGCGTTATCCTGGCTCCGTCTCCCTTCTGTAACCGCCGCTCTACAACACTGGCGACGAGGATGGGATGCAGTAAAGACGTCCAGGCGAAACAATTGAGCCGAAGTCACACAGAGAAAGAGCTGAAGCCGCTAATTACTGAGTGAAGTCACCGCCGCCGGCGCTCTCCAAAAGAGCGCGAACTTCAAAGCTCCAAAGCTGAGGAGCCGAACGCCGCTGACAGGCCCTGCTGAAATGCTTTTTTAAAAGCGACCGCTGATTTTTCCTCACCTAGCACACCCACGGTTATCGCTCAAATGGCATCTACGCCGACCTTCCCACATTTCCAGCCCGGAACAGAGACTTGGGAATCCTACATTAATAGATTTGAATGTTTTTTAAACGCTATAGACTTGTCTAGGGCTACAGACCTGAGGAAAAGGTCTTATTTTTTAAGTTTTTGTGGGGCTACAGTTTTTGACACTGCCTCAGCATTAGTGTCACCACGACCCATTAAGTCTATCCCCTGGGAAGAGCTGAAGGATATTCTAGCCAACCATTATTCCCCCAAACCCTCTCAGATAGCTAGGAGGCTAGCTTTTAGGAGAAGGGTTCAAGCTGAGGGAGAAACCATAAGCCAATATATGGCAGCTTTAAGATCTGCTGCCATCCACTGTGGGTTCAGGGACTACCTTGATGATATGCTACTTGACCAAGTGGTGGGGGGGTTAGAGATCTAAAGCTGCAATGTAGGTTATTAGCCAAGAAAGATCTCAACCTAGCCCTAGCCCTAGAAGAAGCTCAAGCTGCTGAGCTATCAGAAGTGTCTGCAGCTGAGATTCAAGGTACTTCCATTAGACAAGGGACGGCTACAGTCCACTACGATGAAGCCTCCCAGGAGGAAATAGAGGAGCCATTAGAAATAAATCGCCTCACACGCCCTAGAGCACCTTTAGCTCCACCAAGGAGAAACAACAGCCAGTTCACCAAACAACAATCCCCTTGTTTGAGTTGTGGGGGAAACCATCCTAGAGCCAAATGCAGATTCAGAAATGCTATTTGTCTGAACTGCCAGATGCAAGGGCATATAGCCAGAGTTTGTCAAGCTGAACAAGCCCCTGTCCCAAGATCCCGAACCTCTGCCTCTTTCCAAAGGCAAGTAAAAAGCTGCTACACTTGTTATCACACAGGCAGTGTCTCCACTAACCCTAACAAAATAAGCGTTTCTCTTCTTTTAGAAGGTAAAACCTGCCATATGGAGGTGGACACCGGGTCAACCCTCTCCATCATTGCATGGTCCACGTTAAAGAAGATGCTGCCTTCGTTCCCAAGGAGGAAGCTGACCACCTGCCACCTGAACCTTCGGGACTACCAGGGAAGGACCATCCCCGTCCTGGGTAAGGGAAGATTCCTTATTCAATTCCAAAACTTTAGAGGTTACTTGCCACTGGTAGTTGTTGATGGTGCCCTGCCTAGTCTGCTAGGACTGGATTGGTTCCCTGCCCTGGGGCTTAGCATAACAGGGATTCACACTGTCAGAAACTCTGAAGTTGATGCCCTTTTTAACGACTACGCTAATGTCTTCAGCAGTGACCTGGGCTGTTATACAGGCACCCCCATATCCTTCAATGTGGGTCCACAAGCCACCCCAGTCCGTTTGAAACCTCGAAGAGTTCCTTTGCCGTTAGGCCCAAATTAGACTCAGAGCTGGACAAACTCATAAATCAAGGAGTTTTAGAACAGGTAGACTTTGCAAGGTGGGAGACACCCATAGTTACACCTTTAAAAAGGATGGCAGTGTGAGAATTTGCGCGGACTATAAGACGTCCATCAACCGTTTCCTTCAAGTTAGCACATACCCAGTACCGGTTATTCAACACCTGCTTCACACATTTGAGCCAGGCCTAATCTTTGCTAAATTGGACATGTCCCAGGCATACCAACAATTCCCTGTGGACCAACAAACAGCTGACCTTCAAACCATAGTAACACACAGGGGTGCGTTTAGATGTAAGCGTTTACAGTTTGGGGTCAGCGTAGCCCCTGGCATATTCCAATCACTCATGGAAAGAATCCTCCAGGGCCTACCCGGGGTGGTCCCATACTTTGATGACATATTAGTATCAGCCTCCAGCAAGTCACAGTTGTTACTCAGGGTTAGGTCTGTTCTTGACAGGTTTAGACTAAATGGGCTCAAATTGAAAAAAGAAAAATGCACCATAGCTACCAGTCAAGTAGACTTCCTGGGTTATCGAATTGATTCCTCGGGAATTCACCCTATTGAAAGCAAAGTCAAAGCCATTCATGATGCACCCACACCTTCTAACAAGGTAGAACTACAGGGCTTTTTAGGGCTTTTAAACTTCTATGCTTCCTTCTTACCCCACAAAGCCTCTGTAGCTGAGCCCCTGCATAGGCTCCTAGACAAGAATGTTCCCTGGCACTGGGGGCAGGTAGAAGCCAACGCTTTCCGAGCAGTGAAGTCCCTATTGACTTCAAACGCAGTTCTGGTGCAATTTAACAAGGACTTGCCCCTAGTACTCGCAGCTGATGCCTCACCTTTTGGGATAGGAGCAGTTCTAAGCCACAGACTTTCAAATGGATCAGAGGCACCCATTGCCTACTTTTCTAGGACATTCTCTCCTGCTGAGAGAAACTACAGCCAGATAGATAAGGAGGCTTTGGCTGCTGTAGCTGCTGTAAAAAAGTTCCATGAGTTTCTCTATGGCCATCATTTTGAACTGGTCACAGACCACAAACCACTTCTAGGACTTTTAGCTGGAGACAAGCAAACCCCACAGGTACTTTCCCCAAGAATGACCAGATGGACTCTTTTTTTGGCCGCTTATTCATATACCTTGATCCATCGCCCGGAATAAACCTGAGCCACGCAGATGCCCTCAGCAGATGCCCCTGCCTCGCCAGTCGAGGACCCAGCTCCCATCCACGCACTCTTCGAGTGCACGGGACTGGACCTCCCAGTTTCAGCTGGGGATGTTGCTGCACACTCAAAAAAAGATCCATTGATTTCGCAAGTCCTGGACTGGGTGGGAAGGGGGTGGCCGGATATACAATTTGCCCCTGAGCTAATTCCCTTTAGGACCCGCAAGCAGGAGTTGTCAGAAATTCAGGGCTGCCTGTTGTGGGGGACAAGGGTAGTCATTCCTGCCTCATTGCAAGAACCAGTTCTAAGGGCACTGCACGTGGGACATCCGGGCATGGTGAGGATGAAGGCCTTGGCCCGAAGCTACGTTTGGTGGCCTGGACTAGATGCCCAAATTACCAGTTGGGTCAACGCATGCCAGGCCTGCCAGGCGACAAGGGCAGCTCCACCCACAGCCACACCCACCAGGTGGGAGGACGCGGGGGCACCCTGTGGTAATATAATCTATTGATCATTTTATCATTTTCTGTAAGGCCTTTGAATAACTAGCAGTAAGTCTAGGGAGATGTGGGCATTCTTGGTGGGGGTAGGAGTACCTTTGCTCATGAGTGTCTCATCCTGTTTGATTCTGCAAGTTTAGAAGGAATAGGAAAATGGGTGAAAGTTCAAGGTACACAGTTGTGCTTTCTCATGGGACTTTCCAAACTTTCCCATGAGACTTTCCGTGGCTGTATGATCTCATCCTACTAAGGTAACATCTGGGACTTTCCAAGATTGTGTGTTCTCATGCTGGTGAAGTAATCTCCTGTTGAGGTCATTGTTTTCTGAATATGCATACTGTATTTTTGCTTGTGTTTTTTCTCAATAAATACTGCTACCTGAGTTCACTCAGGGCTGGCATTTTCTCAAGACATTTCCCTGTGTCTCATTTTCGAATGTCAGTCCACCATAAATGGTGACCCCGACGTGATAGCTTGGAAGGCTATACGTTTCCCGCATCCTATACTCATCGTCGCGGACGCCGACTGGCCCTCATCTTCTTCGCTGGACGAAGATAGATTCTTTTCGTGAGTATGGGGGAGATCTCTCGAAGGCTCAGAAAGAGCACATCAGGGAATTGAGAGGGATCATTGGGAATAGTTTTGGATTTGGAATTGGCAGTAGGGGTTGTGCTGTAGGAAAGAAAGAAATTGAGGACTTACTACAGTATGTTTGGAAAAATATTAAGTCATATCCGGAGGGAGGTAGTATTAAAGTAGAGTCCTGGAAAAAGATAGGGAAATTTTTGCACGAGGAACCTCGTGCCCTTCTTCAATTTTGTTAACCTGGAGGGTGATTATGGATGCGTTAGCTACTTATGAACAACCGCTCCTAGCACCCCCTGAAGAAGGTTTGCCGCTTTACCATGCGGGATCGTTTGTTGCCGCCGACGGCACCTCCAGATAAATCTGGGGGACTGTCCGGCGCTAGAAATACTTTGTCAGAGGATAAGAGTTTACCTTTAAGGGTTCAGGTGGATGCAGTTACTGCAGCTATTCAAGAAGCAAAGAATAGAGGGGAATTATCAGGAGATGATTTGGTGGAGTTTGGAGTAGAAGTTCAACTTAATCCAGTGGAAATTGTCATGGACGCTGCGTTGAATCCGCAGCGGGAGTGGAAGCCTTTACCTCTCAGGATTTTGAGGGAAGTTAAGCAAGCAGCAAAAGAATATGGTGTTAGATCGCCATATACTCAGGCATTGTTAGAAGCAGTTGGTTATGGAAATAAAATGATTCCGGCTGACTGGAAAGCTCTGTTGAATATGATTTTAACTCCAGCTCAATATTTGGTGTTAGATCAGAAATGGAGACAGCTGGCAGTCCAGAGGGGAACAGCAAATGTTACCCCAGATCAGCTTTACGGAGCTGGTAATTATACAACAGTGGAACAACAGAGAGATGGTATGCCTGAGGAAGGGTTCGCTCTTCTCCCACAATTAATTTTTCAAGCCATAGGGGCTCTCCCTGACGGCGAAGGTGGTGAGAAGACCTTTACTAACATCAAACAAGGGAACAATGAACCCTATGAAAATTTCATTAGCAGACTGAAATTGGCTATTGAAAGACAAATTGATAATCAATTCACCCAGAAAGAGTTGCTTTTTAAGTTAGCAGTAGAACAAGCTAACACAGATTGCAGAAAGATTTTAAATCCACTTGTAGCAAGTGGAGAGCGAGAAATCGCGGATTTGATTAATGCATGTAGGAAGGTTGGGAGTCAGTCTTTTAACATGGAGACTTTAGCTCTGGCTTTACAAACAGGACATGCTCAAAAGGGGAATTGTTTCAATTGTGGGAAGCCTGGACATTTTAAAGCACAATGTCGGGCTCCTGGAGGGGGTCAAAGTCAGCAAAATAAGAGATCAATGGGACAGGGTGTTCGTCCTAAATCAGTGTGCCCAAAATGTAAGAAAGGATACCATTGGGCAAATCAGATGCTCCTACAGTTTTTACTGATGGAGGGAAAGTTTTTGGTGCTTGTGTTTGGAAAGATAAATCTGGAATTTGGCATACAAAAGTGACTTCAGAGCAGAAGTCTGCCCAGCAGGCAGAACTTGCTGCTGTAGTTTTGGCTTTTCAAAATTTTCACAATCAGGATTTTAATTTAATAGTGGATTCATTGTATGTGTATAATTTGTTACCCTTTGTAGCAGGTTCTTATTTGTCTCCTGGAATATCACCTGATATTTTAAAATTGCTTTTGCTGTTACAAGGATGTTTGGAGCAGCGTGTGAATGTGTGTTTTGTTGCTCACATTCGTAGTCATAGTAATTTGCCTGGAATTTTATCACAAGGTAATGCCAAAGCTGACAGTGCTGTAACTTCAGTTCTCACTGTCCAGCCATGGGACAGTCATAGTTATTTTCATCAAAACGCTAAAGCATTGGCACAGCAATTCAAACTTACTACTGCAGAAGCTGCTGCCATAATTCAACAATGTCCAACTTGTTCAAAGCAGGGCACAACTATACCTATGGGAGTTAACCCCAGAGGGTTGAAACCCTCAATGATTTGGCAAATGGATGTTACTCAATATCCGTCATTTGCACCCTGGAAGTATATACATGTGACTGTGGATACTTACTCAGGATTTTTAATGGCTACCCCTCAAAGAGGTGAGATGGTTAAACATGTCATCAATCATTGCATTAAGACTTTTTCAGTTGCTGGTACACCTAAAACTTTAAAAACTGATAATGGTGCGGCTTATCGGAGCACCGTTTTTGATCAGTTTTGCAAACAATGGTCCGTGGAACATAAATTTGGGGTTCCATACAATTCTACTGGGCAAGCTATTGTAGAACGTCATAATGCCACGCTCAAGACCATGTTAACTAAATTAAATAAAAAAGGAGGGAAGCTCCTGGGGCTTCCGGCGATTCAAGATCAATTAAATCTAGCTTTATATACTTTAAATTTTTTAAATTTGTCTGGTAACCCCTGCGGCGCGGCCAGCAGGCATTTTTCTTCTCCTTCTACAGATGCAGTGAGACCTCGGGTGTTGGTGCGGTTCCTTCCGGATCCGGCATGGGTTCCTGCTGAGCTGATAACGTGGGGACGTGGTTATGCAGCAGTTGAACATCTTGGTCAAATTCGTTGGGTTCCTGGTCGGTGTGTTCGACCTGATCATTCGCAGGCACCTGTGAAGGAAGTTTCGGAGGAGCAGGATGGTGTATCTGTGGTTCCTGATTCTCTTGATGCCGATGGCTCGGACGCGGCGCTGTGAAGACTGGGAAAAGATGACTGCTTACCTGAGATTACCAACTTGTATGCAGCAGGTTTCTTTGGGGAACCGGACTAAATTAATCTGCAAACAGCGGTATCCTTTGGTTTTTCCAGCATATTGGTCCTGGCATAAGGATCAAGACATTCTTTACTCGGGACCTGATAAGGATATTATATCTTCAGCCTGTGCAACAACTCTGATCCTGTTTAATGTTTCTGTTTCAGACTATGGACAATATCAGTGTCAATTGGAGTTGCCTAAGTTACATTATACAGACTCTCTTGCTATGAACTATAGGGATATTCATATTTTAAATAATTTTACTGTTGCTATGTTTAATGATACTATAAAGAATATTAAGATGATTAATGTAGAAATGTCTGAAATTCGTAAAGTTACTTTGCAAAATCGATATGCTTTAGATATTATGTTAGCTGCTCAAGGAGGAGTTTGTGCTTTAATTCATTCACATTGTTGTGTTTTTATACATAATTATGAGCCAAACATTACAAAGACTGTTCAGGACATGGAAGATCGTATTGCTCAGCATCAATCTGGAGCCGATGGGTTTAATGCATCATTCTGGGACAGTCTGTGGTCCTGGCTTCCTGATGGATCATGGTTTCGCTCCTTATTGCAAGGGGTTGTTATTATTATTGCTATATGTATCTTATTATGTTGTTTTATTCAATGTATTCCTAATCTATTACAAATGTGTACCTCAGTCTTCCGGCGTGTGGGATCAGGTCATGAGGGAACTGTGTACTATGCCACTAAAACACCCCCTATCTTTGAATAAATAAAAAAGGAGGGAATGTGGTAATATAATCTATTGATCATTTTATCATTTTCTGTAAGGCCTTTGAATAACTAGCAGTAAGTCTAGGGAGATGTGGGCATTCTTGGTGGGGGTAGGAGTACCTTTGCTCATGAGTGTCTCATCCTGTTTGATTCTGCAAGTTTAGAAGGAATAGGAAAATGGGTGAAAGTTCAAGGTACACAGTTGTGCTTTCTCATGGGACTTTCCAAACTTTCCCATGAGACTTTCCATGGCTGTATGATCTCATCCTAGTAAGGTAACATCTGGGACTTTCCAAGATTGTGTGTTCTCATGCTGGTGAAGTAATCTCCTGTTGAGGTCATTGTTTTCTGAATATGCATACTGTATTTTTGCTTGTGTTTTTCTCAATAAATACTGCTACCTGAGTTCACTCAGGGCTGGCATTTTCTCAAGACATTTCCCTGTGTCTCATTTTCGAATGTCAGTCCACCATAGCACCCTGGGCCAGGGTTCACATTGACCTAGCTGGTCCCATGTTGGGAAAGACTTTCTTGGTGGTTGTGGACTCATTTTCTAAATGGACCGAAGTGGCCATGCTGACTTCCACCACAACACAAGCCATCACAAGGGTTCTGACCCAGCTGTTTGCTACGCATGGACTGCCAGACACCCTGGTGTCGGACAACGGGCCTCAGTTCAGCTCAAATGAGTTTGCCATCTTCGCAGCCAACCTTGGCATCAGACACGCACTCACAGCACCCTTTCACCCTGCTAGTAATGGGTTGGCCGAGAGGGCCGTTAGATCAGCCAAGGAGGTTTTAGCCAAGCTGAGCATGGCAGACTGGCACTCCAAGTTATCCACGTACCTGCTAACACAGCATGCCACACCATGCCCGACCACCAACAAGTCACCTGCTGAACTTTTAATGGGCAGGCGACTCAGGACAACCCTGGACAGGTTGCACCCCTACTACGCCTCCAGCACACCCCTGGCATCTGACAGCCATGCCAGGGGTTTTGCCCTGCAGGACCTGGTGTATGCCAGGAACTATGCAGGGCAACCATTATGGCTGCCAGGGCAGGTAGTTTCTGTTACAGGGCCCAGGTCTTACAAAGTCCTCCTGGAAGATGGGAGAACCTGGAGAAGGCACATCGACCAACTCCGGAGACGCTGGACCTCGCCCGCCGCCGAGAGCCTAGGCAACCCGCCGCCGAACTACCCGGTCTACTCACCGCCTGCCGCAGCCGCCCCGCAGCACTACCCGGTCTACCAGAGGCCCGACTTTCCAGCCAACCATCCACCGCGCGTAGACTTACCAGAGCAGCCGCCAGATGACAGGTCCGGAACAGCCATCGTCCCTCCACAGACGCCTGGCACCGCAGAAGGCAAGAAGGACTGTGCTGCAGCCGCCCAGCCTCCAGAACCGCGAAGGTCCGGTCGCGAACGAAGACTGCCATTACAATTTATGGACTGCGCATGCGCGCGACCAGGGGGAAGGAGTGTTATGTATTTAGCACTTGACAGCAGTTCTCCTTCTGGTCCGCTGCCTGAGCGGGAGCGCCGAACGCTCCCATTGGCTGATGCCGTTTGACAGCCGGCTATAAAAGGGAGCTGTCAAACGGCATCAGCTGTCGCCGCCAGCTGGCTGTCAGATTGCATCTGAAGCCGCGGCGACCCTTTATTCCCTGAATAAAGCTGTTAGCGTTATCCTGGCTCCGTCTCCCTTCTGTAACCGCCGCTCTACAACAGGGTCGGTGGGAGATTTGTACTTTCTGACTCCCCAAATCCTGTCAGTGCAGCATTACAGCAAAGTGGGCCTAGCTCAGGTTTCCTGTCTGGGCTTCCTGGGAGAGGATCACCCTGACAATTTTCTTCTTGACAAATGCGTGTTTCTGATAACCAACCTGTTGCTTTCAGGGAGTTCATAAATCTCCTTTTTTCTGTTGTTCAACTATATTTTGTCAAAATCTATATTGTCAAAATATGATCAACAAATTTTTGTGAACTTTTTCCCTTCACTTGTAAGATAGTGGTAACACCCATTTTCCTTATGAAGCATGTCTGTAAATTAGACAACTACAGAAGAAAGATTAAATATTGAAAAAGCGTCTGGGATAAGAAACAAAGTTTTCTGCTTTTAAAATTGCTGCATGTTCCCATTCTAGTTCCATCCTTTCCTGGAGAAGAATGAGTTTGTCAATATTTCAAACCAGGAACTCTACATGGACCCAAATGGAGAGGTAGCAGCAGATCTGGGCATTGGGGGCTTCTTCGTTCTTTCCAGGGATGATCCCAGGAGAGAAACTCTGGCGTATTTTGAAAGACAGAGACTTTCTATCAGAAAAAATGTTCTTTCACGGCTAAAGTTGCTCAACAAGGTAGGAGAAAGTTTGGTGTCTTCTCTCCATTTTCCAAAGCCTGAGGTCCCATTTCAAGAGGGCTGATGCTATTCCCCAAAGGTGGTTGACCTTCACCGAGAATTGAATCTGGGCAGTAGAAACCGGATTTTTTCCCTTAGGCTAATTGGGAGGCATCGGTATTGTTCCATTTTGTGGACCCCGTACAATTAAGTAGCTTAATTTGTGGGCGTGGCTTGGTGGTCACGTGACCAGATGGGCATGGCCATGTGGCCATGTGACTGGCAAACCAAATACAATTGATCCTCGCTTAATGGCCAGTTGCTTAGCAAGTGTTCTAATTTATGACTGATCTCCCCAGAGCTCCTTGACCTGGTTTTGGAGTTTTGACAACCATAAACACAAACACACAAACACACACATGCACACAGCCTTCTCATCCTGCTATTCTTTGATTCTGTAACGATCTCCTGCTGGAGCAGTGGGTTGGACTAGATGACCTCCGAGATCCCTTGCAGGCCAGCCCTAGATTTTTGTGTTGCTTCAAAGAGTCTTCTGAAGCCAGGGTTTGTGTCCTTCTTTCCTCTCCTTTCTTTTCTATCTCCCTCCCTCCCTCCTTCCATGTATTTATCTATCCATTCATATATCTCATTCACTTTCTCCTCCCTCCATCTCTTCCTTTCTTTTTCTTTCTTTGTCCCTTCCTTCCATCTTTCCCTTTCTTTGTCTATCCCTTTCCTTCCTTTTGCTTCCTTTCTCTCTTTTCTTTCTCTTTCTCTCTTCTTCCTTCTCTCTCTCTTCCTCTTCTCTTATTCCCTCTATTTTACTCTTTCTCTCCCTTTTTCTCTCTTTCCCCCTCTCTGTATCTCTCTCTCTCTTTCTCTAACGCCCCCCTCCTCTCTGTGTTTGTGTGTGTGTGTGTGTGTGTGTGTGTGTGTGTAAAAGAGAGGCATGGGTAAGTCTGACCAGGTCGGGTCTCTTTAAGAACCTCTCCAACTATGAACCGGCCCTTTCAGGGGACACTTTTCCCCAAGCAGGACGAAGCTTCTCTCCCAATGGGACCAAAAGGACCTCCACCCAATCATGATTCAAATTCATCTGAATTCAAGGCCCTGGTCAACAGAATTCCCTTTTTTCTTTGCTAGTTTGGGCACAAGGAGCAAACCAACCTGATCTCTTAGTGACACATTCCCCAGCCCTTGTGGGATTCTCACCAGTTTGAAGGAGATACTAAACCATAGGTGGTTCACAAAATGGAGCAGTGCGAGAAGGTAAGGGTGACGGTGGGGGATAGCGAAGAGGCCAGGTCCCTATCTTCCCCTCTCTCTCCCCCACTCTCTGTGTGTGTGTGTATCTGTGAATGTGTGTGTGTGTGTGTGTCTCCCTGAAAGCCGCGGCATGGCCAAGCCAGCAAGTTCTCCTTGGCGCTCTTCGCTACTTCTTTCATTTCTTCTTTTTCGAATCCAGACTGGCTGAACAACGATTGCCAGACTGCGGTGGAAGTGTCCATTCGGGCAACCCTCCTCCTCCTCCTCTTCCTCCTCCTCTTGCACCCGGCAGCTGTGGATGGACCAGGAGGGTTCAGTTGTGTGGGGAGATGCTCGCTCCTCAAGCGAACAGCCACCCACCCCATACTTGGTTTTGTTGTGCTTTGGCATTTGCTTGAGGAGCATCTCCCCGTGCGCATGCACCCTCCCGGCTCCGCCACAACGGCCGGTTATGAGAGGAGGAGGAGGAGGAGGAGGAGGAGGAGGAGGAGGAGGAGGAGGAGGAGGAGGAGGAGGAGGAGGAGGAGGAGGAGGAGGAGGAGGAGGAGAAGGGTGGCCCGAAGGGATGCTTCCACGGCGATCTGGCAATTGTTCAGACAGTCTGGATTCCAAAAAGAAGTATGTGTCCAAATAATCTGGTGAAGACGGCGGAGGAGTCACTCAGGTAGACCTCCCCCATCCGCAGTCTTCCTCCTGCACAAAAAGGCCATTCCTTGAGCTAAGAAGGCAAGGAGCTAAGGCTCGACTCACCCAATTCCTAGGACTACCCCAAATGGTCCCAATTCGGTGCAGAGAGGGCAGCTCCCCCTGGCAGTTCCCCTTTCCCTCAGTGCTCTGACTTCCTGTGGCTCGCCTCCAGCCTGAACACCAGGTTGGACCACCAGAAGGCCACTTCCCTGCTTCTCAATGGCGCTCCTGTGCCGGCCACTGCAGGACTCTCCATCTCTTTCTCCACATTCTCCCTCAACTTCGAAATGGTGACACCTGTTGCCGACATGGGTACAACCGGGCTGCCAGTCACCTTTACCCCCCACCCCACTTGCCTTTTGCTGCTGCCACCTGGACCCCTAACCCCCAGCAGGTAAGGCCCAGCACCTGCGGTGAATCCCAGGTAATTTCACTGTACCGGAGGACATGTGGAGAGGCTCATGTTCTCCTGCTGCTGGGAAAGCAAGAGAGTCTTTCCCGGCACAGCGAAAAGTTTGCAACTTCCTCTCCAATAGGGAAATGGGCGGCTCTGGGCGGCAGAGAAGCAGCCCGCTTGAATCCAGTTTATCTCTGCCACCCGGAGCTGTGCCGGGAAAGACTCTCTTGCTCTCCCAGCAGAGCCTCTCCACATGTCTTCCAGTACAGCGAAATGTAGCTCGGGTCCCCACCAGTCTGCATCTCACCCCCCCGCCTGGATTCACCACAGATACTGGGCCTTCCCTGCTGGGGGTGAGGGCGGCGGGTGGTGGCAGCAAAAGGCAAGTGGGGCGGGAGGGGTAAAGGTGACCGGCAGTGGCAGGTAGGTGACTGGGCCCAAGAGCTTGCAGAGCCTCACTCACCCAGGGAGATCAGGCAGGGCCACAGCGGAAGGCATGCAGTAATGGCTGGACTGGCGAGTGGGCAAAAGCAGGCTGCAGGCGATGCCGTGCATGCACGTTAAGGACTGACTGAGAGCGGAGGGGAGGGGCGGGCAGAGAGGGGCGGGGCCAGTCAGTGGTGCAATTTGCTGGTTCTCTGAACTGCGCAGAATCATAACAACTGGTTTGATAGAACTGGACAGAATCAGTAGAATCTGACCCCTGGTTCCATCTCTCCAGACTTTTCTATTTAATAAAGTCCTTTTTTTTTTTGGCAATGTGAGATGCCAAAAGCAAAAGTGAGGAACTAACGGAAGAATCTTCCAGAAGTTATATCTCCAAACATTTGGAAATATTGAGAGATTTTGTCTTTACTTAAGTGAAGACCAGAGACTAGTAACTTGTCTAATATCCATTTTAACCTCCATTTTCCACATATTTCCTTTGCAATCTTATTTCTTTTCTGCTCAGTCCTTTCCTCAATCTGAATGTGTGGAAAGTTGTCATCCTGGATTTGTCAAGAGGGCTCGAGAAGGAGAGCTAGTTTGCTGCTACGACTGTGTTCCTTGTCCGGAGGGGACCTTCTCCACTCAGAAAGGTGGGTGACAACAGAGGAAAGGAAGGCCTGGTGGAACTGGATCCACTGAGAGAATTGTCATGAAAGTATGAATTAAAAAACACTTTGAAGCTGAATTGATTTCTGGTTTATTTCCAAAATGCCCCATTTCTTATCTAAACAGAAGAACAAAAAGACTGTGAAGGAAGGGCTGGATAGAGAGAGGTGGCTGTGGCAGATTGGGTAGGCTTTACTACTGCCAGAGAAAATATTTCTCCTTTTTAGCTTGGATGTATCCTTCCTTACAAATTTACTTCTCTAGGAACACCTGAGTTCCTTGAAACACGATTAATTGTTTTAGGTCCACCTCCTGAAAGGAGGATTGCAATGCAGTCTACATGGGTTCCCTTTGAGGAACACTAAAAAGGTGTTGCTGATGTACGAGATACACAATGTGGTGGCATGGATAGTTATGCCTGTATGTGTCTGCACCCGTATCACCACTGCTCCAATGGCCATTCCAAATTATTAGCAACAGTCACTTGATCTGCCAGCCACCTCTTAGGCAAGTATGACAAGAATTGCCATCTTGCACGTAAGTTTCTCTAGAAAGTTTAATTGATTCATTATTTTCCTTTAGTAATGGAGGTTCCTATCAATATTCTGAACATTACAAAGGAAATCTTTCAAGTCCAAAGCTTCCCTCAATTTCATAGCCTATCAAAAATATACTGTAGCTATATTTTTTTTTAAAGTGTTAAGACTTATTTTTTGTCTCTGGAGATATTAAGAAATCCATCCCAGAAAATGCTCCTGATAATCACTTGTTCCCAAAGAATGTACAATATATCTTGAAATGCAAAGGACAAAGAAATACGTTTTTTGTTTTTTTTGTTTTCTCAGATACAGAAAAATGCACCAAATGTCCAGATGATAAATACCCCAATAAAGAAAGAGTCCAATGTATCCCCAAAGTTATAACCTTCCTGTCTTATGAAGAACTTCTGGGCATCATCCTGGCATCTTTTGCCCTATTCTTGTTCCTAACCACAAGCCTTGTTTTAATCGTCTTCATTAAATACAGAGAAACTCCCCTTGTCAAAGCCAACAACCGGGACCTCTCCTACATCCTCCTAGTCTCCCTCCTGCTTTGCTTCTTGTCTCCTTCTCTTTTCATTGGTCAACCAAGGAAAGCCACCTGCCTTTTCCAACAAACGGTTTTCAGCATCATCTTCTCAGTTGCCGTTTCTTCTCTCCTGGCCAAAACCATCATGGTGGTGCTGGCTTTCCTGGCCACAAAACCAGGAAACCGAGCAAAGAGATGGTTGGGGAAGAGCTTGGCCAACTCCATCATCCTATCTTCCTCTGGTGTCCAAGTTATCATCTGCTCCATCTGGCTGGGAGCTTCTCCTCCCTTCCCTGACTCTGACCTCCTCTCCCAGCCTGGAGAGATCATCCTGCAATGCAACCAAGGGGCCGTTGTCATGTTCTACATCACCCTCAGCTACATGGGCTTCCTGGCTGCCGTCTGCTTCACGGTGGCTTTCCTGGCCAGGAATCTGCCTGGGGCCTTCAACGAAGCCAAGTTGATCACCTTCAGCATGCTGGTCTTCTGCAGTGTCTGGGTGACTTTTGTGCCCACCTACCTGAGCACCAAAGGGAAACACATGGTGGCTGTGCAGGTCTTCTCCATCCTGGCCTCCAGTGCTGGTCTGCTGGTCTGCATCTTCATCCCCAAGTGCTACATTATCCTTCTGAGGCCAGAGCTGAACACAAAGGAGCATCTCACAGCCAGAACAAATGTAAAAACATGAGATATAACATCATTATGATAGTGGAAGAATTGTTCATGTTTCTTTTATTTGATTTCCATTTTGATAGTATGCAGGAGTCAAAGAAAATGATATCTATGTTACAAAATGGGGAATTGTTGAACGACTGGAATTCTTGCAGTTCCCTCCCATCTCAATAAATATTGCTAAAGAGACCACTGTAAAATTCAGAGGAATTCAGCTGTTCAGCAACAGCTACTGAACATGATACCTTATAAAAAATGATTGACGCACTTGTTCCCACTGACAGCAGCTAAATATATGGGTGGGTGGTGAGAGAATGTGTAGGAAAAGAGGTCAGGAGGAAGCTGTGGAACCAAACACCAGCCTGGTTGCCTGATCCTCTCCCTAAAAATGCCAGATTGATGTGAAATGCCATGCTTGACTGGCTCCCAGCTGAGGAGGGAAATCTTCATCCCTCTTATATGAGTCTTTCTTGATTTCCTGATAAAACCTCCTTTGCAGAAAGATTTCACCAGAACAGCTGTCTGGGATTTCAGTTTGGGATTGTTTTTATTTTGGTATGTACTTCACAGCAAAAAAAAGGAAATAAAAAAATGAAGCGTGTAAAGAAATTTCCACTGTATATTTTTTTTCTTTCATCAACCAAAGAAATAAAATAGCCGTTTTCAGGCTCTTTAATTATCCACTCTACAATTTGTACCTAAAGCATTTCTCTGCTCCACCTCTAAGCCTGTCTCGTCTGTGAAGGGCTGGAGAAGATGTCCAGAGAAAGGGGACCTTGGGACTCTTCCCAGGAGGAGGTTGCAGGGATCTTGTCTCAAGGCAGCCGCATCATTGACCAGGTCACAAACCTCCAATGCTGCATAATGTTCATCCAGGTACAAGAAGGGGCTGAATAAGTGGGAGGGACTTTTAGGTTTCTGGGAAGAGGCACCCATGGAAGCTGCTCTGCTCTCCAGCCACAGAGATTGCTGATCAATTGGGAATCAATTTTTATGTCTCATAAAGGCTTCTAACTGTGAATAGGATCCCTTTGCAAATTCCATTTTAAGGAGATAAGAAAAGCTCTGTTGGATCAGAAGAAGGTCAGTCTAAGGTTCACACAAATCCCTCTGGTTCTTGCACAAGCAATAGAAGAAGGCTGAGACTTGTGGCTTTGTGCCACATGGAAGAGGCGTTTATCCAGAGGTGGAATTCAGTAGGTTTTGACCAGTTGTGGAGAACCGGTAGTGAAAATTTTGAGTGGTTCGGAGAAGTGGCAAATACCGCCTCTGACTGGCCTCGCCCCCATCTCTTCTCTGCCTCCCACTGAGTCCCAGCTGATTGGCTGGATTGGTTGCCCTGCACAGGAAAACGGAGCTGGAAAGCAGGTTAGTCGGGAGAGGAAGGAATGGGCTTTTGAAGTAAATTTCCACTGCCACGCCCACAAAGCCACGCCCACAAAGCCATGTCCACAGAACCAGTAGTAAAAAAAAAATGATCCCCACCACAGCGATTATCCCACAATTTCACTTTCCTCCATCACTACCCACAACATTGGACAATCAGCCATCTCACACTCTAGGAATCTCCAATTTTAGTATCTCACATTAATCTGAGAAAATGTTTCCAAATTTCCCACCCCAAATTCAATAAGAGTTAAGGCGGGACTGGAATTCAAAAGTCTCCTGGTGATCCGCTCAAAGTCCCCCAGGAAGTTTTACTGCCTGAGGGAGGATTAGAACTTAAAGCTTCCCGAATCTTGGCCGATACAACCAACAAGTTCTAAATCAATTATTGTCAGGAAGCTCACTCAAATTGACCGGCAATTCATGCAAAAAATTAGGCTGTGCGTTTCCCAGAAGATGGGTAGGCTCCATAAACAATGCCATTGTTTCATCTGAGGAATTAAGGTGGAGATGGAAGGTTCTGGAAACGCCATTTTACAGGATGCACCTTCTTTAGGCCCGACTGCCCCTGTTTTTCTTTGTACAACACCTGAGATAAGGAATCTCTGAAATATTGTCTTGGGTTTAGGTCCAGGGGCCACAGGAGAAGTCTCCCATCCTAAAACGTATCCTGATCCCTTTCTATTTTGAGTGCACCATGGTGGGTCTGTCCCCATTCTTGGGAAGGGGACATTGTGTGGGTGTGTTTGCTATGTATATTGAAAACACACAAGTTTTAGGGGAACCTTTGAAAGTGAGCTCAGTCTGCTCCTAAACTGTGAGCCCTATCTGACCATCACAACACCCGAAGGACATCCAGATATACACAAAGCCTTGTTTTTCTATGTTTCAAGCATGGACATCAATCTGATCATCGGTCCGCTCATATTTTATCTTTTTGGTATGTGCAGTAAGTTGAACACATAGTAAATCTCACACATGGTCATTTTGCCATTCTAGGCCCTTCTGTTTTTCCTATCAGCTGCCTCTTGTCTTTCTGCCTTATTCCTTGGATGGCTCCAAAGACCACAAAGCTAGAACTTCTTGGAAAAATCCATCACTTGTTTATACCAAGAACAATCCAAGTTCATTTGCTTAATTTTCATGGTCTAACTCTGCCCTTTTCATCCCAGTTTCACGGTGGGCAACACCCATTCAGCAAGGAGACGTAATGGTGTAGCCACTGGATGCAGATATTTGCTTGTTATGATACAAGAGTGTTGCATTGGTCTGGCATGAGTGAGGAAAGAGATGGGATTCCCCTGCTTCCTCTCTAAAATATTTTTAAATAAATACTTTTCTTCCTTATCTGCATGATTGGCCTTCAGTGGACATGATTGTAGATGACCAGGGAGAAAAAAGGGAAGATTACCAAGTTTATGCAGGAATCCTCAGATCTAGCTTTGCTTTCGCTGTGACCACTTGACTTTAGTGAAAACATACCTTTTACTAGATGCAACTCGACTGCAAATGGAGACGAGTCTTTCTTTCCTGAAGGTCCAATCTGGGCCGGGCCTGATAACCGTTCACCTGCTTGGCTGCAATGCCTTCTATTTGGCTGTGGGTGGTTCTCTTGTGGGTGTCCATGTATCTGGGAAGGGTGAGGAGACAGGAGATATGGGAATATCTCGGAATATCTCGGCTGGGCCCAGGAGTTTCTTGCCACTCATTGCCTCTTCCTTCTTCTTCTGAAAAAATCGTCAGAAAACTCAAAAGGCCAACAGTAACAATGACTTGGGTCTTATTAACCAGAGCTGGGGAGGAGAGAGATGACTGGAGAATATTGGAGGGCCTCTTCTAGAGGAAAGGATGAAAACAAACAAACAGAAAGAAAAGTGAAAGCTTTCAGGCTTTCTACTGCCCACCTCTTCATTTGTGGCCCAAAATGTCTTCATCATCAACGTTTGCTAGGCCAGCCCCTTTTGGCACCCCAGGGACCCCCACAGTTGCATTCAGCAGGCAACTTGAAGAAGAAGAGGGTGTAAGTCCATCAATGGGGATTGGACAGCCACTTGTCTGACATGGTATAGGGCAGGGGTGGGATTCAATTGTTTTAACAACCAGTTCTGTGGGCGTGGCTGGGTGGGTGTGGCTTCTTCTTTTTTGCAGCACCCCCCTTGTTTTTGGGCCTCCTGGTCCTCAGGGAAGCCTCCTGGGGGCGTTTTTGCTCCCAGAAGTCTTCCCTGGGGCCCAGAAGGCACAAAACGGAGCACAGGGTGGGGCGCGCAGCATACATACACATCCCACACCCCCTTTTGCCTCCTGGGCCTCAGGGAAAGCATCCTGGGCAAAGCAGTAAGACAGCGAGGGGGATCCCGGCACAGCTGATCATCGGGAAGGGAAAAAGAACCTGAAAAGATTCCTTCAGGAGTGACTGGGTGGGGAAGGACGCAGTCAGTGATGTTGGGCAGGCGCAATAAAGACTGACTGGGAGGGGAGGGTGGAGAGGGGCAGGGCCAGCCAGGTGCACGATTTGCCAGCTCTCTGAACTGTGCAGAATCATAACAACCAGTTCTATAGAACCGGTCCGAACCGGTAGAATCCCACCTCCAGTATAGGGTCTCCTGCTTGAGCAGGGAGTTGGACTAGAAGACCTCCAAGGACCCTTCCAGCTCTATTCTGATTGGTTAATAAAGGGCCAAGTCCAGCAAAGGGAGCTGGAGACTCACCGAGAATGAAGAAAGAAAGAAAGAAAGAAAGAAAGAAAGAAAGAAAGAAAGAAAGAAAGAAAGAAAGAAAGAAAGAAAGAAAGAAAGAAAGAAAGAAAGAAAGAAAGAAAGAAAGAAAGAAAGAAAGAAAGAAAGAAAAAGGAAAGAGCACAGTCCCACCTAAAAGTCTCAACCAGAATTCCTCTCATTCCTGAGGTTTTCTTTTGTAAAAAATGTTCCCTTTCCTTCCTTCTCTTTATTTATATTTGTATCCCTTTCATTCTACCACGCCACACACAACACACACACACACACACACACACACACACACACACACACAGACACCCCTCTGTTCTTACCTTCTGTTCCCAGCCTTGCTTTTTGCTAGCCATCTTGTATAACTATGTACTTTCTTGGTGTTAAATTCAGTAAACTTGGAGGCAAATACTCATAGATTCCTGAAAGGAGGTGAACAGCTATTTTAATTTTCTCTTCTTAGGAGCTGAGCCAGAAGCCCAGATTTTTCATGCCGGAGGAAAGAGATGCCCCAAAGAAGCAGTGATGGAGAGTGTTGTGAATCAATAAAAGTTACTAGCATAAATGCAAATCAAGGTTTGGAAACCTACACACCTGATTGGTCCTTATACAACAACTAGGGATTGGTCCATAACTAGTCCCTGATTGGCCGCTATTTTGACACTTCTCATTGGTTATAAGTTTGAACTTGTTGCACATATCATTGGTTAATAAGGTAGCAGCTAACCCTATAAAAGGGTTGCTGTTGCCCATAGCCTTGCTCTGTTCTGTCTATTTATTGTTATTAAAGAGTTGAAGTCACTGGTCAGATGTCTGGTCTCCATTACTCTCCAAACTTAACACTGGCGACGAGGGTGGGATTGGGAGACCGAAGAGCTGACTAATCTACAGAGCAACCAACTGAGCACGTGGTCGAACACGCACCATCAACGGCAACATGGCCAGCGGTGCCATACCACCCGCTCCCTTCAACCCAGAAACCAAAGACTGGGAAGCGTACATGGATAGGTTCCAGATGTTTCTGGAGACCAACAATTTGAAAGATGCAACAACCGGAAAAAAAAGAGCTATCTTTCTAACTCACTGCGGGCCTACCGTGTTTAAAATGGCAAAATCGCTTGCCAAACCAGCCGAAGTAAAAGCGATGGACTGGTACGTCCTCGAACCTTTGCTACGGGCTCACTACGCGCCCCCCATGCCAACCTTAGTCAGAAGACACGAATATTACCAGAGGGACCAACGGAAGGGCGAAAGCCTTGCCAATTACATCGCGGACCTCCGAAACCTTGGGGGCCTCTGCGGATTCTCCGACTTAGAAGAAGCCCTCCGGGACCGCCTGCTTCTGGGCCTAGAAGACGGCGCGATCCAGAGCAAAATTATGGCTAAGGGGGACATCAGCCTCACCGATGCCCTTAAAGAAGCCTCGGCAGCGGAGGCGACCAAGAAGTCGGCAGCCCGAATGCGCCGCACCAACGCACCGCTACGTCCACTCACAAAAGATACCTCGCCTCACTCAGAGAGACACTCGGTATCGACTCACCACGAACACCTAGAATCCCCATCAGAAAGCGATGAGGAAGAGGTCAACCGACTCCGAATGGAACGAGACCAGTTCACACAACCCGCATTCCGACCGTGTGCAGGATGTGGGGCGAATCACCCATGATCCAACTGCAAATTCCTCGATGCACTCTGCCGCATTTGCGGGAAACGAGGTCACATCGCGAAGGTTTGCAGAAGCAAACAAAATTCCAAACCCCGACAGGCCGAATGCCAGTCTTCCGGATTTTTCGGCACACACCGAGAAAAACTGAACCACCATTGACGGCTAGAGACATTGCCTTTGAAACAAAACGTGACCCAGTACTGCAACACATCCTACGCTGGGTTGAACGGGGGTGGCCGACAGACCAAATAGCACCAGAATGGGCGCCTTTCAAAGCCCGCCAAACCGAACTGTTTTCCCAAAAAGGCTGTATCTTGTGGGGCGATCGAGTCGTAATCCCTGGCAAATTGCAACAAACTGTTTTGGCGGTATTACATGAAGGACATCCGGGTATCGTGCGGATGAAAGCACTCGCATCGCAGCTACGCTTGGTGGCCGGGAATCGACAAAAGAATCGAGGCCTGGGTCGCTACTTGTCAACGTTGCCAGGGCGTCAGCAACGCCCGCCTAAAGCAAGCCCAACCGAATGGGAAACTCCGAGGGGACCTTGGTCCCGTATTCATATTGACTTTGTGGGACCTACCAAAGGACACACTTTCCTTATTACTGTCGACGCCTATTCAAATTGGCTCAAGATCCATCGAATGAACACAACTACAACGGACTCAGTTATCAATAAATTAAACAGACTATTTGCCACACATGGGTTTCCGGACGTGTTGGTCTCGGACAACGGCCCACAGTTTACTGCATTACCCTTTGAACAATATCTTGCTGATCGGGGCATCCGCCATGCGCTAACCTCGCCCACGCACCCTGCGGCGAATGGACGTGCAGAACGCATGGTACAATTTGTAAAAAAGACCCTTCACAAAATGGAATTTGGCAACATCGACGAGAAAATCAATCGAATCCTCTTGTTGCAGCACATCACGCCCCACAGCGTGACCAACAAAACGCCCGCTGAACTTCTTATGGGGCGGAAACTACGATCGCACCTTGACCGGCTCCACCCCGCATTCGCACCGGAAAAGCCCTTCGGCTCCAGCAGCAAATGCCGGGAATTTAAGGTAGGCGATTTAATCTTTGCCAAAAACTTTTCCGGCGACCCGTTATGGATACCCGCAACCGTTACCCACCTTACCGGGCCTAGATCTTACCGCCTGCTAACAGACGATGGGAGGGTGTGGAAACGCCACATAGACCAACTCCGATCGAGATTACCACCCAGCGCCCATGACTCCCGGGTTCACCAACTCAAGGGGAGGAAATATCGAGAAATTGACTTTGATATGACAAATAGCAGGCCAACGGAAACCCTACGGCCCAGCGAAACACCGGAACGTGAAGCAGGGAGGGAGTTGAATTTTTCAGGGAACTCTAATACGGGGAAACCGAAGTGCAAAACCCGAAGAAACACGGAGTAGCGGAGACAACCACAGTGAAAACAGCACGGAATCACTGTGCAGCGAAACAGACTTTAATAAAGATCATCCAAACGCTCCACCGAACCGGACCTTAGACCAAAACCAGTGGAGCCACGGAAATCATCCAGACAGACCAAACGGCCTGTCTATCTTGAGGATTTTATTACAGCTCCCCTCAAACGGAACCCAAGGGGGATGGGTGTTGTGAATCAATAACAGTTACTAGCATAAATGCAAATCAAGGTTTGGAAACCTACACACCTGATTGGTCCTTATACAACAACTAGGGATTGGTCCATAACTAGTCCCTGATTGGCCGCTATTTTGACACTTCTCATTGGTTATAAGTTTGAACTTGTTGCACATGTCATTGGTTAATAAGGTAGCAGCTAACCCTATAAAAGGGTTGCTGTTGCCCATAGCCTTGCTCTGTTCTGTCTATTTATTGTTATTAAAGAGTTGAAGTCACTGGTCAGATGTCTGGTCTCCATTACTCTCCAAACTTAACAGAGAGATGCTTTCTTCTGGGGCCCAAAAGTTCCCTCTTACACAAAAATGTCTTACTTCAAACTTGAGTGATGAAGACTCCCAAGATAAAGTCTGCAGAGTTTGATGCAAGCATGGCATGACCAGTCTGCCACTTTTCTTGACTACTGCAAATGCCGGTATTGTGGTTTTCTAGGGGTTTGGACTAAAATGTGGATTTTGTTTTTAACACTCATATTTAACAACATATTTCCACACAGGGGAATTCAACAATTGGAGACGGCATCTCATTTGAGGCATTGCAGCAGGTATTCAAGGAGAGTTGGACTGTTTGCTTGTGGCTATGTAGAGATTCTAGGCGATTCCTCTTTTAACTCCATCCCCAGGTTCTGCCTCTTCTTCCCCTAGACCTCCAAACTCAAAAAGACTCCTGACTCGCAAATCTGACTGCAACATCTGGACAAGAGAGAGGGAGGGAGGGAGAGAGAGGGAGAGAGAAAGAGGGAGAGGGGGGGAGAGAGAGAGATTGTAGAATTGGTGGGCAGGCAAATCACCGTCTCCATTCTTCAAGAACTTCCTGTTCAGGGTGGGTTTTCAAACATTGTTTGAAAAAACCGATCATTTCATGAAAGAGGCAGTCCTCGACTTACAACTATGAGAAGCTACAGCGGCACTGAACCAAGTGACTTATGACCCTTATGGCCGTTGCAGCATCCTCCTGCCACTAAGAGATGGCAGGGGGGTGTTTGAGGTGCCGGCCCCGCAGGTTCACCCCATTGACTGTTGTAAAAGAGATGCAAGCTGAGTGCGGTGTCTGCTGGGAGCAAAGGTGAGTTTATCTTGTGTTGACTTGGCTTATCTGTGTTCCTGGCATCTTCCCAACCGTGTTGAGTTATTGCCATGCCTTCAAGTCTGGAATTCCTTCTCCTGCCCTGCCGAACTAATGACCTCCTCTTGCCTTGATTGGACTTCTAGTTACAGTGTTTGTTGACCACGTTTTGGTCTTGATTCTCTGCAGCCCAAGGCTGTTCCTGGGAGAGTTTTCCTCCAGCCCAGAAGGTAACCACAACATTGGGGGCAAAGTTGGAGCTAATAAAGGGACTCCTACTGATTATCTGACTGGGTTGCCTTTGGGCCACGCCCCTTTGGGTCATCACGGTTAAAAGGTGCAGGTGTGAATGCAGCCACTGGGGAAGAGACCGGGTTCAGTGGGTCGTGTGGATCTCACAAGAGTCAGTCGGGTGGGGTGGTAGTTGAATCCCAGGGGGCCCTGAGTTCCAGTCCTGCCTGGGGTGCCAAGCCAGCTAGGAGGCTCTGGACCAGCCGCTCTCTCGGAGCCCTTGCAAAGAGGCATTGGCAACTGCTTCTGAGCAGCTTCCCCTGGGGGCTTCCGGGCAACCTTCCCGCCCAGCTGGGCGAGGCTGAGGGGCCTCTCTGGGCCTGGCTTCTTCCTCGCTGGTCAAGCGGCCTCCAACGGGCTGGATTCGGGTAGAGTTTGGCAGGGGGCTGTGCTGTGAGGAGGGGGGCACACAGGAGTCCTGCAGTGCCAGGGGGGTCTGCAGGGGGTCTGCCCCCTCCCTAGTGAGGGCAGGGAGGGAGGGGGGCCTGGGGGAGAGGTTGTTTCACTTCTGATGGCCATAAGAAACCAGGGTTCCTGCATTCTGCAAGCTAGCCAATGACTGGGGGTCTCTTCAGGGGTCTTTGTTCTTCCCCAAAGTGGAGGCAGGACGTGGAGAGGGGCTGGTCTGCATCCGAGTTTTTCAAACTTGAGGAGGAATGGACTTCAACCCCCAGAGTTCCCCTCCCAACAGTGCATGGACTTCCTCATGCTGGGCAGGGAATTCTGGGAATTAAAGTCTCTTCATCTTCAACTTCCAACTTTGGAAAATGCTGGTCTCCCTTCTTCCCTTTTGTGAGGCGTTAAATCCCTGCACCAAGACTTGGCTAACTCCCAGGTTACTCAACCTATTTTCTTTTTTTCTCGGTCTCTCCCTCCCTCCCTCTCCCGCTCTCCCTTCCCGGCAACCCCGCATCCCCCTTGGAAGATGGGGAAGAAGAGCGCCCCCTGTGGAAAGGGCGAGGCAGCACTGCAGCAGGACTCCAGTAGGGGGCGGCAGAGGCCTCGGAGCTGGCGGACTTCTGGCACCGTCGGGCAGCGCAAAGGGAAAGGGAGGGATTTGGAGAAGGCGGGAGGGGGGGCTCCAGGCACACTGCCAGCCGAGCCGTCGAACAGAACAACGCCCCTTTGGCTCCCTCTTTTCGGCGGCTCCTCTCCGGCCTTTCAGTGGCGCTTTGCCCTTCCTCCGCCCTGCCACGTTCCCCCTCGTTCCCGCCCTTTCTTCAAGGCCCCCCTGCTCCCCCAAGCACTCTCCAACACACACACACACACACACACACAAACAGAATGGGGGGGGAGTCTGGTATCCCTCACTCCCAAAACACCCCCCCTCCCAGTCTGTGCATGGGACCCCCAGCAATGCTGCCATCAGCTGCTCCCCTGCAGGGAAGTCCTGGATTGTCTGGGGGAGGAGAGGAGAGGGCAGTGGTCACTCCCCCTCCCTTTGCTTGGCATTTGTGGGGAGACCGCTAAAGGCGAGATTCCTTCCCGGGCTCCCCAAAGAGCATCCAAACGTTCCTGGCATCAAGTGGGAAAGAAGCCTAAAAGGAAAGAAACTCCTGCAGCGGCTGCGATTGGGGCTCGGAGGGGATAGGAACCCCACCTCCTTGCGAGCCCCCCGCCCCGCTCCAGCCTGCCCTCTGGTGGGACCCCCTTCCTGGGGAGGCTCCTCCCTGCCAGACCCTCTTGCAGCCTCTTGGACCCAGGGGAGGCTGGGGGGCGCATATCTAGGTGCAAAGGGTGGGGGGGACACAATATACCCATGAAGAAGCCCTCCCCCACCCCTCTTCCCCCTCCCTCCCCAGGACTTCCCATCAGGCTGGGGAGCGAGAGAAGCAGAGGCGCGCAAGAGGCAGACGCGCATGCTCAGTCCCTTTCTTGAGGCTCGCAGGCCGCCTGCGGAGGGCGCCCCCTGGTGGTCCCGGCCAGCCACGGCAGCTCCCCTTGCGAGAGGGAGGCAGGCGAGGGACGCGCCTTTGGCCCCAATCCCAGCGGCCTTGAGACCTAGACGGGTGCGGGGAGGGGATGATGGGACACGGAGGAGCTCAGCCCTCGAGAAAGGCCCAGGGACGCCCTGTAGTCGTACTTCATGGGTGATAGAGAGTTCGTCTCTCTCATCTCCGCCTGCCAGAGCAGAGTGCAGCGCAAGGGTTAAGCCCAGAGAGTTGTGACATCCTAGAGCGGAAAGGAGGACCCGCTGACTTCCGCGTGGAATTCTCTCTCTCCTCCCCGTACATAAATCACTGCGGGCAACGTCCTCTCGCGCATGCTCTGTTCGCCCTCTGAAGCCGCCCAGGATCGGAGGCTTCAGGATGGGCGGGGGGGTCGCAGGAGGCAATCCGGCTTTGCTTTGCTCTCCCCCGGACTTGGCCCCTCCCTTTGCCCCGCCTTGGACTGCTGGGGGCGCTGGGGGACTTGGCGTGCAGGCACCGCCGGGGACCTTATGGGGGCTGCGGGAGGCGCCAGGGGCCTTTCTGGGTCCCCCCTTTGGCAGAGCGGGGGTGGGGTGAGGGGGAGGGAGAGACTCCTGGCTGCCCCTCCCCGTGGGAAAGGAGGGGTGGATTCTCCCACGGGGAGGGGTGAGTCTGGCGTTAGGAGGGAGTGATGGGTTCTGTGGTCCCGGATCTCCGGGGGAGGCTGGAGTTCTGGGCTGAGGCCACTGTTGCTCCTCCAGGGCCGCCTCCCCCTCCTGGCCTGGGAGCCAAGGAATCCCCTCCCTCTGTGGCCCTTTGGCCAGCCCTGAGCCGGGAGGAGGGAAGGGGAAGGGAGGCCTTTGCTCCGTCCGGTCTCGGCCCCAGGACAGGCGGGGGGCCTGAGCAGCTCTGCACCCCAGGAAGGAGCCTCCTTCCACCACCCCAAACCCAGCTCCTGTCTCCAGGGACAGTGGGGCCGGGAAGGGATCCAAGTGGGACCCTCAGACCCCCCACCTGAGCCTCGGGGGGGCTCTCCTGCTCCGGCCACAGAGGGTCTCCATCCAGAAGCTACGGGCAACGTTCGCTCGCGCATGCGCCCTTCCTCTGAAATTGCTGCTCCCGGCTTTCTGCGCCTGACGCTGCGAGGCTTCCCCGGGGCGGGAAGGGGGGGGCGTCTCCGCGGGGGAGGGGGGGGTCACCCGATGGAAATCGGGTCTGCTCTGCTCCCCTGCGGGGAGGCGGGGCCAGGATTGGGCTCCTCCCCTTTCCCCGCCTTTGAACTGCTCGGGTGGGGACCCTGGAGCGATGGTGGGGGACTTTGTGCGCAGGCAGGGCCGGGTCTTTTTTGGGAGGGGTGTCCTAGAGGCTCCTGGGGGGGAACCAAAGGGCCTTTCGGGGTTCCCCCCTTGGGCGGGGGGGGGAGGAGTGTGGAAGGCGGTGGGAAAAGGGCCTGGGTGCCCCTCCCCGTGGGAAAGGAGCGGCGGATTTTCCCACGCCTGGCAAGATTCCACCCTGGGGGGAGAGGAGAAATCCTGGGATGTATAGAATATATACTGTCTGCATAGACTCTATAGGATGGGTAGAATGTCTATTGGAGGTTGGACTCTCTCTCTCTCTCTCTCTCTCTCTCACACACACACACACACACACACACACACAGACTTGTGACTGTATGATTTTAACTTTGTTGCTTGTATCCTAATGATTTTTTGATTGTTTCCTAGTATAATTTGATTGCTTATTGTTTCCTATGACTATCATTAAGTGTTGTACCTGATGATTCTTGATGAAAGTATCTTTTCTTTTATGGACACTGAGAGCATTTGCACCAAGACAGATTCCTTGTGTGTCCAGTCACACTTGGCCAATGAAGCATTCATACACACACACTCACCCACCCACCCACACACACTCACCACAAATTGATCAGTCCAACTTTAATGCTAACCAACCTAGCTGGACTGCCCAGCGGCCTCCCACTTCCGCCTCTGCAGGGACCCCAAAGGTGGTTTGCCCAGCCATCGCCCCAATGGGAAGAGGGGGAAAGGAGTTGCCCAACCACAGCCAGGACCCCCAACCCTCCTGGGCATAAAGAGGGGACTTGTGGGGGGAGGAGAAACTTTCAGCCCTTGAATTGTAAGGAAGCAGAGATGGAAAAGGGGCTTCTTGGGGGCTCCATTTGCCCTTCTTTTCCCCAGGGGAGCAAACTTTGCTGGGAAGGGATCCAGGCAGCCCTGATCTTTAAGGAGGAGAGAAGTTCAAAGTTCTCAAATTGTTCAATGAAACTTTTTGCCTGAAGCCAAGTTCTCCAGCAGGGAAAGTTTCCATCCAGGGGAGAAGAGAGAAGCTGCCACAGACTCCCTGTCTCTGCCCAGAGTCTCCCGGGAGGATTCGGCCACAGAGCAGAGCCGAAACTTTGATCATAATTCTCCCTTCTCAGGAGGGATCCCTGGATAAGTCAGCTGGTTCTTGCACTCAGAGTTTGTTGGGCCTTTCTCTGCAGGGAAATGAAAGGGAAATAATCCCTATGTGGTTCATAATGACAGGGACAGAGATCGAATTAAATCCGTCATCTGGAATGGAGAGGTTTGGGAGCTTCAGTCTTGAAATTGGCCCCAGAGGGAATACACGGCACCTGTGGATGAAGACAAAAAGAAGTGTGACATTTGTTGGCATCGTGGTTAAAGAGACAATCCCGGGAGACAGTTAATGTCTGAGCATGTCACAGGTGTGAAATGGAAGCAACATTTTCTTTATTTTGAAAACAGATGCTCAGTGACACCTTCACAAAGGGGTTGATGTAATAGTGTGGCCAGATTCCAAGAATAACATGAACTTTAATGAAAAACTAGTTATCAGAACTTTGCATAGTTGAAAAAATTCACATCCAAAAACAAACACATGCCCAGAGAGGGAGAAGTCAGAGACAACCAAGTGAAAAGAGATGGAGAAATCAAGGCAGCCTCTCACCCCATGTGGGGAAGGGAGGGAGGGAAGGGGAGCTCAGGAGCTTCATGTTACAGACTGAAAACAGACATACAAAATCCTCTCTCAACCTCCTCCTTTGAGACCTGGGGATGCAGAAACCCATATCCCATGTTCCCCTGCCTCCCTTTCTTTTGTTTTAATATTTTTTTTATTTTTATATTTAAAAAAAAACATCTCTTTTGGTGAACAGCGTGGTTCCAGGTTTTTACATTTCAATACAAAATGACCATAGTTAGATATTCATCTTTCGTGTTCAATTTCATATCGTATTATTACTTATTCCATTTTCCTTTAAATATTCTCAAATATTCTTATATTCATTACACTTATCCAATTCCAATTCATATCATAACTTATTTCATTTTTCTTTAAATATTCTCATATCTTGTTTTACAGTATTATCTAAGGTTCTTATTTCATTTCTATTTTCAGTACATATATTTACTTTTATCTGTCCCATTTGCAATTTCATCACATACTATTATTCCATTCATTGTTCAATAGGTTCCATCCTAATTCTAATAATCCAGATGTCCCCTTTAATTGTCAATTCGAGCTTGCCACCCCTTTGCCTTATACACTCCCCCAATTTATTCCCTTTAAATCATTATAAAGTTTTACCATAGTATAGTCATTTTTTAATTATCACATTCTACATTAATAACAATCTAACTACTATATATCACACATGTATTTATGTGTGTGTGTGTGTGTGTGTGTGTGTGTCAGATTCCACATGGTATTTTTTCTCTCAATTACATTCTAAATCATCTATTTCAAAAATATTTATTCAATTTTAGAAACTGATAGTAGTCTTTCCATTACAATTCTCATCTCATTTTAACTTTATTCACTGCTTTATTAAATATAAATTAATATTCTTAACAGTAAATTCCCATTTCCATATCTATTTCAATTAAATCTATGTCTGGTTTAACAATAATCCTTAAAAGAAAAATATCAGTTCCATTCTTTTCCATTTTTAAATCTATGTTCTTATATATCACAACACGTTACCTTGCAGAATCCCCCTTCCTGTTCTTCTTCTACCCATTGTCTCTCATTCTCCTGACTATATAATTTTTTTATTGTTGTTTGCTTTCTACTTCCCATCATTTTCTGGTCCTTTCTCCTAATTCCCCCTTTTTCCTTTATAATTTCTCTCCATTTCTTATTCCAATTATTTACTTTATCCCCCTCCCTCTCTTGATTTCTCCTCTGTAATTCCCTCTTCTGCTGTTTCCTTTTCCTTTGTTTAATTTTCCAAACAATTCCCCCTTTAATTATCACATCAAACTTCACATTTTTAACTTTAATTCTTTTTTTCTTGTTTTAATATTGTTCCATGTGGGAATAACTCTGACTCCAGTATTGAGTAATGATTAATCTAAGACCTTACACATACATGTCTGCCTAAAGGTCACCTAGATAAAACAAGGAAATTAAAAGTAAACACCAGAAACAATCAAGCAGCTCAGACAATTGTAAATAATTCCGTGTATTATGTTTAATTATTGTAATCCACAATGTGAATGCTTACTATGTGTAAAATTCTCAATAAAAAGGGAGCACTAGAAATTGCTCTGGACTCCCATCCCGAGTTCACTCGCTTATGTCTCATCCTTTCCATGGGAGTCCACCACAAGTGGTGACCCCGACGTGATCCACTGCAGGTGGTACGTGTCCGGACCTCCGTGTTTCCTCGCCTGGAATAGGTAAAGTACGTACTTAACTATTGCTGGACAATAGGATTTTTTTCAGGGAGCATGGGGGGAAAACTCTCTCAGCCACAGGAACGGCATGTTAGTGAGCTGCTGAGGTTAGTCAGGACAAACTTCTTTATCTTTAAACCCTCTGGGGGGAGCAAATAGTTCTTTCAAAAGGTAATGTGAAAGAGCTGCTGCAAGAGATCTGGCAGCAGTGTCCCTGCTATCCAGAGAAGGGATCTTTAAAGTTAGACACATGGAGGAGAATTGGAACTATCCTTCATGAAGAGCCACGGGCAACAGCTGAAATTTTGATATATTGGAAGGTTGTTATGACTGCTTTAGAGATACAGCAGCAACCTCTTTTAAAAACTTTAGTTGAACCTCCTGCTTATGAAGGAGTTGTGTTGCACCCCCCAATTTCTAAATTGGAATATGCCTCCTCAACCCCAACAGCGCTTACGCCTGTAGAG
The DNA here is from genome assembly GCF_049901735.1 of Notechis scutatus. NCBI lineage: Eukaryota > Metazoa > Chordata > Lepidosauria > Squamata > Elapidae > Notechis > Notechis scutatus. Next base: position 90,807 of record NC_142023.1, read on the forward strand.
GAGAAAATCCAATCACAAACGGGGAAAGTTCAAGCAATGATGCATCAGGCTTTCAATGAAGAGAAATTAGAGGCTGACGAGATTACCCAGATGAATTTGTTTCCAGTTAATAGGCAAATAAATGCTCAAGGCAATATAGAAATTGAATGGATTCCGATTCCTTTAGCTGTTCTTAGAGAAATTAAAAAAGCAGTTAAAGATTATGGTATTCAAAGTCCTTTTACAAAGGGGCTTCTGACAAGTTTGGCTACCTCACGCATGATTCCTAATGACTGGAAAGATTTAATGAGAATGATATTGAGTTCTACTCAGTATGTGGTCTTTGACTCAGAATACCAAAGAGAAGCTATCACTAGGGGAAGGAATTCAGGGGGGCTGTATACGCCAGACCAAATCTATGGGGCAGGCTTGTTTGAATCCACTGCTGATCAAGCTGCTAATTTGCCTGATCATGTATTTCCAGTGGTTATGGCAGCTGTCCTTAGGGCATTGTCCCGCATCCAGGTTGTGGGAACCCCGGCACGGTCTTTTTCTCAAATTAAGCAAACAGCATCTGAGTCTTATAACGATTTTGTGGAAAGGCTACAATTGGCTATTACCAGACAAATCTCTAATGAGGAAGCAGCAAAGGAACTTTTGCTGAGATTAGCAGTTGAAAATGCAAACGCTGACTGCAAGCGTATCTTACAGCCTTTGGTGGCTAGAGGTGAGGTTACTCTGGCTGATCTGTTAAAGGAATGTGCAGTGGTGGGTTCTCAGGCTTACAACATGGAGACTTTGGCTATGGCATTACAAAAAGGGATGAAACCTACAGGGAATTGTTTTAATTGTGGGAAACCTGGCCATTTTAAAGCTCAGTGCCGTGCCCCTGGGGGGGGGTGGCATTTAACAAAACCAAAAATAGGGACGTTCGCCCGAAATCGGTCTGTCCAAAATGCAAAAAAGGGTTTCATTGGGCAAATCAATGTCGCTCTGATCAGAACCAAAATCCGGGAAACTAAATTTGGGGCGTGCAGCTAGCCCCGCTCCCAAGGCTGTCACAAAAGCATTGCCTGCAATTACTAGGAGTGCAGGTTTGAGTTTTAAAATGTTGAACTCAATTGATGTGACTTTTCCTAATCAAGTGTACATTGAGGACACTCATTTGCATGGGCCACTGCCAGAAAAAACAGTGGGATTGGTACTTCCCAGGTCTTCTGCATCAGAAAAAGGGTTTTTTGTTATTCCAGGAGTTATTGATCAAAATTTTAAAGGGGTTATTAAGATACAATTGTACACTAATACTCCTACATCATTAATGGCCGGTGAATCTATTGCCCAGTTATTATTGCTTCCATACATTCCTATGAATCCTTTAATTGGGATCCCACGAACTGGCGTTTTTGGGTCCACTGAAATGGCCAGTTCTCCAGTTGCTACAGAATTGCTAGCGCTGACAAAAAATTTGACTACAGACCAACCAAAAATGACAATTGAAATTCAAGAAAAATCATTTTCTGGCCTTATAGATTCCGGAGCAGATGTCTCTGTGATACGCCAAAAGGAATGGCCAAATGAATGGGCGCTTGAGGACTCTCCGGCTGTTCGTGGAGTGGGTGGTATGCAGTTTGCAAGAAGTAGTGTACATTGGTTGAAGGCATTGCATAGAGAAACTGGTGAGACTGCAAGGATTCAACCTCTTGTGTTGCCCTTGCATATAAACTTGTGGGGTAGAGATTTGCTATCACAATTTCGCACAAAAATTGTTATTGGATAATGGAAAAATTACAATTGTTAACCTCTCAGCCAGTTTGGATTGACCAATGGCCACTTCCAAAAGAAAAGCTTATAGCTTTATACAAACTCCAGCCTTGCCTACTGCAGCTTTATTTCAATTACATGAAGCGCAGGTTTATATCATTGAATGGTTGCATTTGCAAAACACTCCCAGAAAAACAGTTTCTACTATGGCTATTTTTTATAGTGAGTTAATCATCAAAGGCCGAAATCGCAGTATGCATTTATATGGCATAGATCTAGTTCAGTTATTTTTACCTATCTCCCTCACTTTGTGGGAAACTTGGTATAGTCAATCCATTGAATTGCAAATTGCTCTTGAAAATTGGCCAGGGAAGATTTCTTGCCACACCCCCAGTGACCCTCGTTTCCAGTTGCTTCGAAACGTATCTGTAAATTTTAATTCAGTTATTGCTAAGCAGCCAGTTGAGGGAGTGACCGTTTATGCGGACGGTGGTAAGACCTACGGTGCTTGTGCATGGAGACAGGAAGGGGTATGGAAAACAAAGATTACCCCTCCTCAGCAATCAGCACAAAGGGCTGAATTAGTTGCTGCTATTTTGGCCTTACAGGAATTTGCACAAGAACCGCTAAATCTTATTGTAGATTCTCTTTACATTTATCAATTGATACTTAACATTGAATTTGCTTATCTTTCTCCTTCTGTTGATGCTAATCTTATGAGTTCGTTTTTAGCCCTGCAAAGCTGTCTTCATTCTCGCACACATTTTCTGCATATCGCACACATTCGCAGCCACCAGCCACTTCCCGGGGAGAAAGGGAATGACGTGGCTGACGCAGCTGCCTCAGCCATGTCCTGTCTCTCGCTTTCCCGTTACTCCGTAGGACTCACATAGCTATTTTCATCAAAATTCCAACAATTCCACTCGTCAGGCCATTGTGGAACGAGCTCATCAGACGCTCAAACAAGCACTCCTTCACATAAAAACAAAAGCAGGGGAAGTGGATGGATATGGCTTGCCTTACATACAAAACATTCTTAATATTACTTTATATACTTTAAATTTTTTAAACATGACAGGATCTCCCGCTGCTATGGCAGCCAATAGGCATTTTGCTTCCTCCCCTTCTGCGGGTATGCCAAGACCAAAAGTTCGGTATAGGAGACTACCAGATCCAACGTGGAGAGGACCTGTCCTGCTGATAACTTGGGGCAGAGGATACGCTGCTGTTGAAGATGAGGGGACAGTTGTTTGGGTTCCTGCTCGCTGTGTGCGTCCTTATCATCAGCCAAAGGGGCAAGGGGATGGATTTGGGGGAATGGAAAAAAAAACACGTTGATCCAGGACATGGGGAAGCTAGCAAACCTTCATAATAAAACTGATTGTTGGATATGTATGCACATGCCAACTCACAAAACATCAGGGCTTCCAATGGTTGCAGTACCTCTGGATGAAGGTGACTGGTATAAGGGACAATGCTATGGTTGTTCAGGGACGTGGTCTAACAGTTGGACTACAAGTAACATAAATACCTTACACCTTGGAAGCCGGATCCAAGAGGTGGCGGGTATCTGTTGGACCCACAATGAGACAGTAGAAAATATGACTTACTTGGGGACATATCCGTTTTGCAACAAAACAATTGTTATTAGCAATGGAAGTCAGGTTTATTCGAATGACATGAAAACTAAAAATCTCACTTACTTTGTACATAACATTTCTCGATATGATATCACATCTTTGATCAATGAAAATAGGTGTCCATATATTCCTGCCACATGTTGTCCCACCACGAGAGAAAACCAGTTGTACAAATGTGCGAATGGGAAATACACACCATCATCCACTTATTTGGCTATGTTAATGGAATCCTTTGCACAATTAATCTATGCTGAACCAAATACAGTTGGTCATCTCCTGGGAGCAAATCTATGGTTGCTGTGTGGACGGATGGCCTATGATCGCATGCCAGCACGATGGAAAGGAGTCTGCACCTTTGGGAAAGTAATCCCATCTCATTTCATTCAAAAATCTTTGGGGACTGCTCATATCCGCAATGTGCGTTCCGCAGCGGAAGTAAACTCTGTTTTGACTCATGACTACTGGACACAAATATCAAGGGGAGTTATTCCTCCTTTAGGAGTCATGATGAACTATAGAGATTTACATCGTTTAAACAATTGGACAGTTACTATGTTTAAAGACACCAATAAAACTCTAAAGCTGCTTGAAGAAGAGCAAGGAAAAATCCTTGACTTTGTCCTGCAAACCAGATATGCGGTGGACACTATTTTGGCAGCGCAAGGGGGAGTTTGCGCTGTGATTCATACGCATTGTTGCATGTATATCTCTGATTATTCTCCAAACATTACAGCTACTATACAGCATATGGAACAAACCCTGAATGAGAATCCATTACAATCAGAGGACGAGGGACTGGACATGTGGTCTACACTTTGGTCCTGGTTGCCAGATGGTTCATGGATTCATCACCTAATTGTTGGAGTGATATTGCTTTTTATACTTTCTCTTTGTGTATGCTGTTGTATCCAATGTCTCCCTTGACTTTTAGGAATGTGTCGGGTGAAGCCTACGGAAGGAGAACTGTTGTTGCAGATGGCGAAAAGCTACCGAGGCATCCGTGATCATCAAAAAACTAAAACAGGGGAGATGTGGGAATAAACTTTGACTTGAGTATTGGGTAATGATTAGTCTAAGACCTTATACATACATGTCTGCCTAAAGGTCACCGAGATAAAGCAAGGAAATTAAAAGCAAACACGAGAAACAATTAAGCAGCTCAGACAAGTATAAATAATTCTATGTACTATATCTAATTATTGTAATCCACAATGTGAATGCTTACTATGTACAAAATTCTCAATAAAAGGGAGCACTGGGATTTGCTCTGGACTCCCATCTCGAGTACACACGCTTGTGTCTCATTCTTTCCATGGGAGACCACCACACCACCCCTGCCCTATACCATGTCAGACAAGTGGCAGTCCAATCTCCCTTCATGGACTTACACCCTCTTCTTCTCCAAGTTGCCTGCTGAATGCAACTGTGGGGGTCCCTGGGGTGCCAAAAGGGGCTGGCCTAGCAAACGTTGATGGTGAAGACATTTTGGGCCACAAATGAAGAGGTGGGCAGTAGAAAGCCTGAAAGCTTTCACTTTTCTTGTTGGTTTGTTTTCATCCTTTCCTCTAGAAGAGGCCCTCCAATATTCTCCAGTCATCTCTCTCCTCCCCAGCTCTGGTTAATAAGACCCAAATCATTGTTACTGTTGGCCTTTTGAGTTTTCTGACAATGTTTTCAGAAGAAGAAGGAAGAGGCAACGAGTGGCAAGAAACTCCTCGGCCCAGCCAAGATATTCCGAGATATTCCGATATCTCCTGTCTCCTCACCCTTCCCAGATGCATGGACATCCACAAGAGAACCACCCACAGCCAAAGAGAAGGCATTGCAGCCAAGCAGGTGAGCCGTTATCAGGCCCGGCCCAGCTTGGACCTTCAGGAAAGAAAGACTCGTCTCCATTTGCAGTCAACTTGCATCTAGTAAAAGGTATGCTTTCACTAAAGCCAAGTGGTCACAGCGAAAGCAAAGCTACATCTGAGGATTACTGCATAAACCTGGAAATCTTCCCTTTTTTCTCCCTGGTCATCTACAATCATGTCCACTGAAGGCCAATCATGCAGATAAGGAAGAAAAGTATTTATTTAAAGATATTTTAGGGAGGAAGCAGGGGAATCCCATCTCTTTGCTCACTCACGCCAGACCAACGCAACACTCTTGTATCATAACAAGCAAATATCTGCATCCAGTGGCTACACCATTACGTCTCCTTGGTGAATGGGTGTTGCCCACCATGAAACTGGGATGAAAAGGGCAGAGTTGGACCATGAAAATTAAGCAAATGAACTTGGATTGTTCTTGGTATAAACAAGTGATGGATTTGTCCAAGAAGTTCTAGCTTTGTGGTCTTTGGAGCCATCCAAGGAATAAGGCGGAAAGACAAGAGGCAGCTGATAGAAAACAAGCAAAAGGGCCTAGAATGGCAAAATGAGCATGTGTGAGATTTACTATGTGTTAAACTTACTGCACATTCCAAAAAGATAAAATATGAGTGGACCGATGATCAGATTGATGTCCATGCTTGAAGCATAGAAAAACAAGGCTTTGTGTATATCTGGATGTCTTTTGGGTGTTGTGATGGTCAGATAGGGCTCACAGTTTAGGAGCAGACTGAGCTCACTTTCAAAGGTTCCCCTAAAACTTGCGTTTTGTCAATATACACAGCAAACACACCCTCACAATATGTCCCCTTCCCAAGAATGGGGACAGACCCACCATGGTGCACTCAAAATAAAAAGGGATCAGGATACATTTTAGGATGGGAGACTTCTCCTGTGGCCCCTGGACCTAAACCCAAGACAATGTTTCAGAGATTCCTTAGCTCAGGTGTTGTACAAAGAAAAACAGGGGCAGTCGGCCTAAAGAAGGTGCATCCTGTAAAATGGCGTTTCCAGAACCTTCCATCTCCGCCTTCATTCCTCAAATGAAACAATGGCATTGTTTATGGAGCCTACCCATCTTCTGGGAAACGCACAGCCTAATTTTTTGCATGAATTGCCGGTCAATTTGAGTGAGCTTCCTGACAATAATTGATTTAGCGCTTGTTGGTTGTTTTGGCCAAGATTTGGGAGGCTTTGAGTTCTTTTTTTTTTTTTAAACAAGTTTTATTTTTCAAGACAAACAATACATAAATACACATAAACACAAAACATAAAAGTATAAAAAATCTCTTTTCTGAAAGTTGCTTAGTCCCGGGTTAAAACTCTTGGTACAGACACAAGTTCAATTTCATATTCATTTTACATACCATTTCATATCTTCTTAACATTTTCAATTTTCTATATAACTTCTCCTCTCCTTTAAATTTTCTCAATTTTATTTCATTTTTATTTTTTTATCTCCTCTCAATTCATATCGTAATATTTATTATTCTTTGTCTGTTCTATTCCAGCCAATCATTTATTTTTCTTCTTTTAAAAAAAAGAAGAACTTCTCCTATACACTATATGGAGTATGATGCCTTTGTCTTTTTCCCCTATATTTATAGTACTTAATATAAAATACATAACCTACATTGGGATTCTGTCTGGTACATTCTAAAATTATACTATATTATCAAAAATAATACAAATCTATTCATTAATATTGATATTCATTCATATCTTAGATATTTAACTCATTACTTTTCAATTATATCACATGCTTTTATGAGAGCCCTAGTTTTCAAAATTATTCCCCCCCCCCACATCACATATTATAGCTCAATATTTCATTGAAATGTTCCTCCTTCTTCTACTTCAAATCTCATTTCACAAAAGGTTTGCTAATATACCATCTTCTAATTATTAATATTAACAATCATTTATATCTTAAACATTTTATCCATTTCAATTGAATGTCATGCTTTGGGGGAACACTTATGCTTTCCACGATTATTACCACCCCCCACATCACAATCTTGGATCATATTTCATTACAATACTCCCTTTTTCTTAACAAAAATTTCACTTGTTTATGTTAAATATTTTATCACATTTTAAACTATATATTATTTCTAATTTTCTATAATTACTTCTAAATACAGATATAAAAATGCAATCTTATGTACCTTCTAGAATCCCATTAACAATAAGACTTATCCATTATCTCTGAAAAACTTTTGCTTCTTAATATCTTGCTCCCCACCATCCTTTCTCCCTTGCTTCTTCTTCTCCTTGTACTCTTTAACCCCTTGTCTCCCCACCTCCCTCTTATTCTGCTTTCCCCCTTTCTGTTGTTTCTTAACATGTCCCTTTTCCACCTTATTCTTCTCTTTTTGGGCTGTTTTTCCAGATCTTAAAGACCTCCGCTTTTTCCCTTCTCCAATCAAAGTCCTTTTCTCATCAAAGATGGCTTCTCCTTCTTCTTTATCCCCATCATCCTCATTCTGCTTCACATAAATATAAACCGCCATTTCTAAGTATTGGAAAATAGTGCCAAGTCCATCTTCACCTCCTTGTTTTTCTCTTTCAAATTTTTGATATATAAGTTCCAATTCATCCATAGATGATGCCATTGTGTAGAGAAAAGTTTTTCCAAACAACCACCCAGATGATTTAATCAGAAATAATTTCCAAAGGTTCCAAAATCACCAAACAATCCAAACAGACTGTTTCTTTTAGATACCTTCTTCTTCTTGACTTTCTCTTTCTGGGGTTAAAGTAATCACAAATCCTTTTCAAATATATTTTTTGGAAGTTTTTAAACTCTTTGCAATTCTAGGCAATCTTCTCCTTATTTTCAAATTTTGCTCAGATTTTTTTTCACTCTCCCTTCCCACTCACAGCCAAAAAGATTTTTTTTTCGGTGTCACTTTAGGAAGGAGAGTCGAACAAAGAAAAAAACTTTTCCCTTTAGGGTATTTGCAGCTTGTAACTCTCGCAAGGAACAATAGATACTTAACAGCTTTCAAGGTTCCAAATAACTTTCTCCCGTCTTGTCCCAGCCAGAAGCAACTTTCACTTCTTTTTCAGCTCTCTCCCTCCTGCACTTGCTTACCCGGCTGCAGCTTTCTTCATGGCGGCCATTGCTGACCGCCGTTCCTCCGCCTCGGGAAAAGGGAGTTTAGCCGGCTGGGGAGGGGTTTGCGGCACCCCAAACCCCTTGCCGGATCCCCCTATCTTCCGCTGCCTCTACAGGGCAGCTGTATCCCCCAGATCCAAATGGATCGGGGAACCTTGTGATGAACGCAGCAGGGATCGCACAATGGCAAATCCCTGCCGCCGCCGAAAGCTAGCAAACCGGAAGAGTGGGAGGCTTTGAGTTCTAATCCTCCCTCAGGCAGGAAAACTTCCTGGGGGACTTTGAGCGGATCACTAGGAGACTTTTGAATTCCAGTCCTGCCTTAACTCTTATTGAATTTGGGGTGGTAAATTTGGAAACATTTTCTCAGATTAATGTGAGAAACTAAAATTGGAGATTCCTAGAGTGTGAGATGGCCGAGTGTCCAATGTTGTGGGTAGTGATGGAGGAAAGTGAAATTGTGGGATAATCGCTGTGGTGGGGATCAAATTTTTTTACTACTGGTTCTGTGGGCATAGCTTTCTGGGCATGGCTTTGTGGGCGTGGCTTTGTGGGCGTGGCAGTGGAAAGTTACTTCAAAAGCCCATTCCTACCTCTCCCAACTAACCTGCTTTCCAGCTCCGTTCTCCTGTGCAGGGCAACCAATCCAGCCAATCAGCTGGGACTCAGTGGGAGGCAGAGAAGAGATGGGGGCGAGGCCAGTCAGAGGTGGTATTTGCCAGTTCTCCGAACCACTCAAAATTTCCACTACAAGTTCTCCAGAACTGGTCAAAACCTACTGAATTCCACCTCTGGATAAACGGCTCTTCCATGTGGCACAAAGCCACAAGTCTCTGCCTTCTTCTACTGCTTGTGCGAGAACCAGAGGGATTTGTGTGAATCTTAGACTGACCTTCTTCTGATCCAACAGAGCTTTTCTTATCTCCTTCAAATGGAATTTGCAAAGGGATCCTATTCGCAGTTAGGAACCATTATGAGACATAAACATTAATTCCCAATTGATCAGCAATCTCTGTGGTTGGAGAGCAGAGCAGCTTCCATGGGTGCCTCTTCCTAGAAACCTAGAAGTCCCCCCCACTTATTCAACCCCTTTTTGGACCTGGATGAACATTACGCAGCATTGGAGGTTTGTGACGTGTCAATGATGTGGCTGCCTTGAGACAGGATCCCTGTAACCTCCTTCTGGGAAGAGTCCCAAGGTCCCCTTTCTCTGGACATCTTCTCCAGCCCTTAACAGACGAGACAGGCTTGGAGGAGGAGCAGAGAAATGCTTTAGGTACAGATTGTAGATTGGAAAATTAAAGAGCCTGAAAACGGCTATTTTATTTCTCTGGTTGATGAAAGAAAAAAATATACAGTGGAAATTTCTTTACACACTTCATTATTTTATTTCCTTCTTTTTTTTTTGCTGTGCTGTACATACAATCCCAAACTGAAATCCCAGACAGCTGTTCTGCTGAATTCTTTCTGCAAAGGAGATTTTATCAGGAAATCAAGAAAGACTCATATAAGAGGGATGAAGATTTCCCTCCTCAGCTGGGAGCCAGTCAAGCATGGCATTTCACATCATTCTGGCATTTTAAGGGAGAGGATCAGGCAACCAGGCTGGTGTTTGGTTCCCACAGCTTCCTCCTGATCTCTTTTCCTACACATTCTCTCACCACCCACCCACATGTTTAGCTGCTGTCAGTGGGAACAAGTGCGTCAATCGTTTTTTATAAGTTATCATGTTCAGTAGCTGTTGCTGAACAGCTGAATTCCTCTGAATTTTACAGTGGTCTCTTTAGCAATATTTATTGAAAGGGGAGAATTCCAGTCGTTCAACAATTCCCCATTTTGAAACATATAGATATCATTTTCTTTGACTCCTGCATACTATCAAAATGGAAATCAAATAAAAGAAACATGAACAATTCTTCCACTATTATAATGATGTTATATCTCATGTTTTTACATTTGTTCTGGCTGTGAGATGCTCCTTTGTGTTCAGCTCTGGCCTCAGAAGGATAATGTAGCACTTGGGGATGAAGATGCAGCCCAGCAGACCAGCACTGGAGGCCAGGATGGAGAAGACCTGCACAGCCACCATGTGTTTCCCTTTGGTGCTCAGGTAGGTGGGCACAAAAGTCACCCAGACACTGCAGAAGACCAGCATGCTGAAGGTGATCAACGTGGCTTCGTTGAAGGCCCCAGGCAGATTCCTGGCCAGGAAAGCCACCGTGAAGCAGACGGCGGCCAGGAAGCCCATGTAGCTGAGGGTGATGTAGAACATGACAACGGCCCCTTGGTTGCATTGCAGGATGATCTCTCCAGGCTGGGAGAGGAGGTCAGAGTCAGGGAAGGGGGGAGAAACTCCCAGCCAGATGGAGCAGATGATAACTTGGACACCAGAAGAAGACAGGATGATGGAGTTGGCCAAGCTCTTCCCCAACCATTTCTTTGCTCGGTTTCCTGGTTTTGTGGCCAGGAAAGCCAGCACCACCATGCTGGTTTTGGCCAAGAGAGAAGAAACGGCAACTGAGAAGATGATGCTGAAGACCGTTTGTCGGAGAAGGCAGGTGGCTTTCCTTGGTTGACCAATGAAGAGAGAAGGAGACAAGAAGCAAAGCAGGAGGGAGACCAGGAGGATGTAGGAGAGGTCCCGGTTGTTGGCTTTGACAAGGGGAGTTTCTTGGTATTTAATGAAGACGATTAAAACAAGGCCTGTGGTTAGGAACAAGAATAGGGCAAAAGAAACCAGGATGATGCCCAGAAGTTCTTCATAATACAGGAAGGTTATAACTTTGGGGATACATTGGACTCTTTTTTTATTTGGGAATTTATCATCCGGACATTTGGTGCATTTTTCTGTATCTGAGAAAAAAACAACAGCCCCATATTTCTTTGTCCTTTGCATTTCAAGATATATTGTACATTCTTTGGGAACAAGTGATTACCAGGAGCATTTTCCGGGATTGATTTCTTAATATCTCCAGAGACAAAAAATAAGTGTATCACTTTTTAAAAAAATATAGCTACAGTATATTTTTGATAGGCTATGAAATTGAGGGAAGCTTTGGACTTGAAATATTTCCTTTGTAATGTTCAGAATATCGATAGAAACCTCCATTACTAAAGGAAAATAATGAATCAATTAATCTTTCTAGAGAAACTTATGTGGAAGATGGCAATTCTTGTCATACTTGCCTCACAGGTGGCTGGCAGATCAAGTGACTGTTGCAAATAATTTGGAATGGCCATTGGAGCAGTGGTGCTACGGGTGCAGAGACATACAGGCATAACTATCCATGCCACCACATTGTGTATCTCGTACATCAGCAATACCTTTTCAGTGTTCCTCAAAGTGAACCCATGTAGACTGCATTGCAATCCTCCTTTCAGGAGATGGACCTAAACCAATTCCTCACATTTCAAGGAACTCAGGTGTTCCTAGAGAAGTATGTGGAAGGAAGGACACATCCAACCTATAAAGAAGAAATATTTTTTCTGGCAGTAGTAAAGCTTGTCCAATCTGCCACAGCCACGTCTCTCTATCCAGCCCTTCCTTCACAGTCTTTTTGCTCTTCTGTTTAGATAAGAAATGAGGCATTTCGGAAATAAACCAGAAACAATTAAGCTTCAAAGTGTGTTTCAATTCACACTTTCATGACAATGCTCTGGATGGATCCAGTTCCACCAGGCCTCCCATTTTCCTCTGGTGTCACCCACCTTTCTGAGTGGAGAAGGTCCCCTCCGGACAAGGAACGCAGTCATAACAGCAAACTGGCTCTCCTTCTCGAGCCCTCTTGACAAATCCAGGATGACAACTTTCCACACATTCAGATTGAGGAAAGGACTGAGCAGGAAAAAAAACAAGATTGCCAAAGGAAATGTGTGAGGATTCTCCATCCATGGAAAATGGAGGTAAAAATGGATATTAGATAAGATATTAGATATTAGCCTCTGGTCTTCACTTAAGTAAATACAAAATCTCTCACTAATTACAAATGTTTGGAGATATAACTTCTGGAAGATTCTTCCTTTAGTTCCTCTCTTTTGCTTTTGGCATCTCACATTGCCAAGAAAAAAAAAAAAGGACTTTATTAAATAGAAAAGTCTGGAGAGATGGAACCAGTGGTGGGATTGTACTGGTTCTGTCTATTCTATAGAACCGGTTGTTATGATTCTGCACAGTTCGGAGAAACGGCAAATATCACCACTAACTGGCCCCACCCCTCTCCACCTGCCCCTCCCCTCCGTGCCCAGTCAGGTTTTTTTTGTAAATTTTATTTGAGTTTTCACAAAGAGAAAAAAAATACAAATAAAACATCTTTTTTGAAAGTAGCGTAATCCCGGGTTACATTCTTCGTACAAACACAAGTTCAGTGTCCTCTCATAACCGGCCGTTGTGGCAGGGCTGGGAGGGTGCATGCACACGGGGAGATGCTCCTCAAGCAAATGCCAAAGCACAGCAAAACCAAGTACGGGGCAGGTGGCTGCTCACTTGAGGAGTGAGCGTCTCCCCACACAACTGCACCCTCTTGATCCATCCACAGCTGCCGGGTGCAAGAGGAGGAGGAAGAGGAGGAGGAGGAGGGTCACCCGAATGGACGCTTCCACCGCAGTCTGGCAATCGTTGTTTAGCCAGTCTGGATTCAAAAAAGAAGAAATGAAAGAAGTAGCGAAGAGCGCCAAGGAGAGCTTGCTGGCTTCGCCATGCCGCGTCTTTCAGGTAGACACACACACACACACATTCACAGATACACACACACAAACAGAGTGGGGGAGAGAGAGGGGAAGATAGGGACCCGGCCTCTTCGCTATCCCCCACCATCACCCTTACCTTCTCACACTGCTCCATTTTGTGAACCACCTATGGTTTAGTATCTCCTTCAAACTGGTGAGAATCCCACAAGGGCTGGGGAATGTGTCACTAAGAGCTTCAGGTTGGTTTGCTCCTTGTGCCCAAAATAGCAAAGAAAAAAAGGGAATTCTGTTGACCAGGGCCTGAATTCAGATGAATTTGAATCATGATTGGGTGGAGGTCCTTTTGGTCCCTTTGGGAGAGAAGCTTCATCCTGCTTGGGGAAAAGTGTCCCCTGAAAGGGCAGGTTCATAGTTGGGGAGGTTCTTAAAGAGACCAGACCTGGTCAGACTTATCCATGCCTCTCTTTTACACACACACACACACACACACACACACACACACACACACACACACACACAAAGGGGGGGAGGAGGGGAAGACAGGGAAAGAGGCAGAATGAGAGAGAGATACAGAGAGATACAGAGAGGGGGAAAGAGAGAAAAAGAAAGGGATAGATGGAAGGACGGGACAAAGAAAGAAAAAGAAAGAAAGAGATGGAGGGAGGAGAAAGTGAATGAGATACATGGATGGATAGATAAATACATGAAAGGAGGGAGGGAGAGAGAGAAAAAAAGGAGAGGAAGGAAGGACACAAACCCTGGCTTCAGAAGACTCTTTGAAGCAGCACAGCAATCTAGGGCTGGGTTGCAAGGGATCTTGGAGGTCATCTAGTCCAACCCCCTGCTCCAGCAGGAGATCCTTACAAAATCAAAGAATAGCAGTGTCAGAAGGCTGTGTGCGTGTGTGTGTTTGTGTGTTTGTGTTTATGGTTGTCAAAACTCCAAAACCAGGTCAAGGAGCTCTGGGGAGATCAGTCATAAATTAGAACACTTGCTAAGCAACTGGCCATTAAGCGAGGACCACTTGTATTTGGTTTGCCAGTCACATGGCCACCTGGCCATGCCCATCTGGTCAGGTGACCATCAGGCCACTCCCACAAATTAAGCCACGCCCACCGAACCGGTTGTTACAAAATTTGAATCCCAGCCCTGGATGGAACTGAGAAAAGATTTCAGCATTAATTGATAACCAGCCGATTCCTTCGTATGACCCCATTAACACGCATTTCTCCCCTCTTCTCACACCCATAATTTTAAGGTGTGATATCAGAACAATCTTGATAATTTCAGGTGAACTGAAAGCCTTGGAGCTGCTTCCTAGGAGCAGAAGGCCCATTGCTCCATCCCAGGGAGGGTGAAAGGGAGGCATGGAGAGCTCTGGCCAGGTCCAGCCTCCTTAAGAGCCTCCCAGATTATGGAGCTGCCCCTTCAGGGGACACATTTCCCCAAGCAGGACGAGAAGAAGCTTCTTTCCCCCAATGGGGCCAAAAGGACCTCCGTCCAATCACGATTCAATCCCATCCGATACAGTCCAAGCCTGGATTCAGGCTCCGGTCAGCAGAATTGCCGCCTTCGTTGCTCTTCTGGGCACAAGGAGCAAACAACCAGAAGCTACTAGGGACACATTCCCCAGCCCTTGTGGGATTCTCACCCATTTGATGGAGACCCTTAATTGTACGTGGTCCACAAAATGGAACAATATCAAAGCCTCCCAAGCAGCCTAAGGGAAAAATCCGGTTTTTACTGCCCAGATTCAGTTCTCGGTGAAGGTCAACCACCTTTGGGGAATAGCATCAGCCCTCTTGAAATGGGACCTCAGGCTTTGGAAAACAGAGGAAGGACATCAAAACTTTCTCCTACCTTGTTGAGCAACTTTAGCCGTGAAAGAACATCTTGCCTGATAGAAAGTCTGTTTCTTTTAAAATACGCCAGAGTCTCTGTCTTGGGATCATCCCTGGGAAGAACCAAGAAGCCCCAAATGAACAGATCTGCTACTACATCTCCATTTGGGTCCATGTAGAGTTTATAGTTCGAAATATTGAGAAACTCATTCTTCTCCAGGAAAGGATGGAACTAGAATGGGAACATGCAGCAATTTTTAAAGGAGAAAACTTTGTTTCTTATCCCAGACGCTTTTTCACATTTGCATCTTTCTTCTGTAGTTGTCTAATTTACAGACATGCTTCATTAGGAAAATGGGTGTTACCACTATCTTACAAGTGAAGGGAAAAAGTTCACAAAAATTTGTCGATCATATTTTGACAATATAGATTTTGACAAAATATAGTTGAACAACAGAAAAAAGGAGATTTATGAACTCCCTGAAAGCAACAGGCTGGTTATCAGAAATACGGATTTCTGAAGAAGAAAATTGTCAGGGTGATCCTCTCCCAGGAAGCCCAGACAGGAAACCTGAGCTAGGCCTGAGCTGAAACTGGGCCCCTGAGGACAAGGGGCCACTCGAACTGCAGCTCACGCAGAGGTGGTATTCAACCGGTTCTCACCGGCTAGGACGAACCGGTGGTCACCCCTGGTTGGCCACACCCCTGAACCGGGTCGCCCACTTGTCCCAGTCGCTCTCCTAGCTTTCCCTACCACGTGGTGGCTGTTTCGCAGATCGGGCAGATGTCCCAGGGCTGTTGCACATGCGCACTGTGTGTGCAGCCGTGCGTGTGCTACAGATGCAGTGCACGCGTGGAGCAGCCCTGGGACATCTGCCTGCCTGCCCACCCTCCCAGATTACGTTTTCTTACTTCTCCTGGCGGATGTGCCTTTTCCAGCCCAGCCCGGCCCGGCCAGCCAGCAGGTGGGTGCACGATTGTCCCGGGTCTTCTCTTCTTCCTTGTCGCGATATGCCTGCAGGAGCCCCTCAGGCCAGCTGAGCTGGGAGCCGCCATTCCCAGGGTTCTACACTCCCATGCTTGGTCGACGCCTCTTCACCTTGCCTGAAGCAGCTGGCCCTGCCCCTCACCCTCCCCTCCCTCGCCTGGCCTGAGAAGTTAAGGGGGACGGTGGGGGATAGCGAAGAGTCCGGGTCCCTATCTTCCCCTCTCTCTCCCCCACTCTGTGTGTCTGTGTGTCTGTGTGTGTGAGACAGAGAGAGAGAGAGAGAGAGAGAGAATGAGGGGGGGCAAGAGAAGAGAAGAAAGAAAGAAAGAAAGAGCAAGAAAGAAAGAGGGAGAGAAAGAGAAAGAAAGAGAGGGAGAATGGAGAAAGTGAATGAGATATATGGATGGATAGATAAATACATGGAAGGAGGGAGGGAGGGAGAGAGAAAAAAAGGAGAAGTTAGGACACAAACCCTGGCTTCAGAAGACTCTTTGAAGCAGCACAACAATCTAGGGCTTGCATGCAACGAATCTCGGAGGTCATCTAGTCCAACCCCCTGCTCCAGCAGGAGATCTTTACAGAATCAAAAATAGCAGGGTTAGAAAGCTCTGTGTGTTTGTGTTTGAGTGAGTGTGTGTGCATGTGTGTTTGTGTGTTTGTGTTTATGGTTGTCAAAAACAGGACAAGTAGCTCTGGGGAGATCAGTCATAAATTAGAACACTTGCTAAGTAACCGGCCATTAAACGAGGACCAATTGTATTTGGTTTGCCAGTCACATGGCCCACTGGCCAAGCCCACTCAGTCACGTGGCCACAAAGCCACGCCCATCTGGTCACGTGACCACCAAGCCACGCCCACAAATTCAAGCCATGCCCACAGAACCAGTAGTAAAAAAATTTGAATCCCACCAGTGAGTTCACAGCCTGATATGCGGCATCTCCTATCAGGACTCAGGGATTCACTTTGTGACACCTCTCCTAATATCTGGGAAATACGGAACTCTTTTACGTGCAACTGCAGTTATCAGATCAGTACGAAGGAGTTTCTCTGAATGGGGCGAAATTCTGTTCTGCTGTAATGCAAAATTATGTCTTTATTTATTTAGGATATTTATATTGCCACATATTCGCACATGACTCAGCATTAGGCAGACTCTAACTGCCCATTGACTGTCATTTATTTTTATTTTTCTCCATTATTATTATTATTAATTGTAATGCTGGTCTCTGACTGTACTAAAAGTGGACTGGATGAAGTAGGAAGCTGTGTTGGAGACATTTGCCATCTTGAGTTATGTGTAAATAAATACATGTTTAAGAAAACAATCTCAAAATCGTACTTGACTGCAACCTGAAACTGAGTCTTGAGAGAAGACAAGGAGGAGATTATGAGAGAAGCTTCTCCAACTTTCAAAATCTCTCAGTTGGACAAGGGAGGATTCAACATTCTTCCAATGACTGAAAGAGGTGTTGGGAGTAGTTAAAACCCTCCCCTCTCCTAGGAAAATGAAATATTTTAGGATATACTAAAAAGGGAGAATATATTTCCCCTAAAAAGAAAAGTAGAAACTCAGAGAGGCTGAAACTCCGCCCCCCTCCCACCTTTGCTAATGGACCATTACTCTGGCCTAGGCCAGTTTATTTTACATAACAAAGTTCTACTCCAGGTAAAGCTATATAGGAATTACCCAAAGCCATCACCATCATCCAGCCAGGCTCAACCAAGCCTGGGACTCAGGACAGCCTACAGAGTTGCCCCTGCATGGCCCCATGGGAGCCTGACAACCGATCAGAATACAAGCTCCAATTCAAATCCCAACAGAGGGCATCAAACAATTTCACTCTCAGCATCTCAGCCCTTCTTTCCTCAACCAAGGCATGTGCTCCTGTCCACCATTAAACCATCTTCCAAGCAGTCACCATGTTTCCAGCATCTTTATTCCCCGCCTGGAACTGAACCCAGAAGGAGATTTCTTCCAACAGAGGCTAGACAGAAACTTCAGATCTGCTCCCTGTTATTCCGGAGCGTCAGACAGGAGCAATTAGATGGTGCAAATCTCTTGACCTTTTGCAGCACAAGAAGGTTGATATGTTCCCCTCCTTCTCCTTTGGGTTCCTTCTCCAAAAGGATCTCAGATTAATGGATCCCTATCGGGACCCCATACCTGCCACGGCTGCAATCTCGGAGCCCCCAACCTCTTTTCTCTCTCCTTCCTTCCCCTTCTCGATCTGGAGGAATAAGCGGCATTCATGGCCTGGGCCAAAGTCTGAATGATACTGTACCATTGATATTTAGTTATGATCCGTTTCCTGTTCCTTTTACCCTGGGTCTCCAGTGGGGCTTTCTGGGTGCATCTTCTGCGGCCTTTGACAGAAAAGACGTGCTTGGAAAGGGAACAGCGGAAATAATGATCTTGAAACGGATCTTTCACAAAGAAATGGGGTTCAAAGGCAGCATCTGTTGGCCTTTTTTTTATCAGATAAGCAAAGTTCCAAATACTATGGATGTATTTGAGAAGTCTGTCCTTCTTTATTGTATACAGTGCAAAATTTGTGAGGATCCAGACTTTCCCTTCAATGGCTCCTGGCAAATGCATAAGTGCTTCATGGAAAGGAATAATTCTGTTCCAGATGGAAATAAATTCTATGAAGTGGACAAAGACATTGATTTGTCTCCACTTAGAGAGGGCCTCCCTGAGGGGTGCTGTTTGTCCAGTTGTTGTGAATCGTTCTGATACAACCACACAAATTCCATTCCTGACAAGCATCGGAGGGAAAGTCCTCATGAAATAATCTCCCTTTTCTGTGTCTGAAGCAAAGAGGCCAATCAGGGTCCATCTGAAATGGAGGAGCAGCTGGACAATTGCTGAGTATTGGAATCGTTCTTTGGGGAGCAATGGGTGGAAAAAGGGGAATCTCCTTTTATCTCTCAGAGCCTCTGAAGGAATTCCAGTAGTGATCTGAAAAAGTAATGAAGAATGCTGTGTTATAATGTGGTCCAGATCAACTCCAAAATATTACCGTGTTTCTCACATAATAAGGCCGGGCCTTATTTTTTTTTGAGCCCCGAAAAAACGGCTAGGCCGTCTTTTCGGGGGGTGACTTAATTCCCCCCCTTGCATCCTCGCCAACAGCCGCTCCTAACGGGCGATCATGGCCAAGCACAGAGAGCTCCCTACTCCCACCTTTGCTGCAGACACCTTTGGCACCCGCTGCTGTTGCTTTCCCTTCTGCCCATTCTGCCACCATGTTTGGAGCTGCCGCTTCCGTGTTTGGAGTGCAGCCGCCATTTGGAGCTCCAAACGCGGAAGTGGCAGCTCCAAACATGACGGCGGGCGATCTTTTTATTTTGGTCATGCGAAGTTCAGAGCGAGCAAGAGAGAGACTGCGATGCCTCCATCCGAGATGGCAACCTCACTAGTGGATCACAACGTGGCTGGAAGCCCGAATCGGCGGGATACGATGGCGATCTTTTTGGAGCGAGAGAAAAGGGAGATAAGAGTTGCGGCGTAATTTGCAGGAGGAAGTGGGTGTACCCACGGCAGGGAGCCCAAGGAAGAAGGGCTGGTAGGCAGCGGAGAGCGTCCGTAGCTCCGGAAGCAGCCTAGAGACGCGCCCGGAAGAGGCCCAGATGCTGCCTTGTAGTCCCCAAGCCAACTGCGTGCGCCTCCTTTGTTATGTGCGCTCCGCGCTTTGGGCATCTCCGTGTGATCACGACCCTGTCCTTTCCACCTGGCGCCCTTGCTGCTTTCTGGCTCTTTAGCAACCAGCTTCGTGTTTGGAGCACTGCCGCTGTTTGGAGCTCCAAGCGGCGGAAGCTCCAAATGCGGAAGCTCCAAACATGACGGTGGGCGATCTTTTTATTTTGGTCCGCTCGAAGTTCAGAGCGAGCATGAGAGGGAGACCGCGATGCCTTGCTAAAGAGCCAGAAAGCAGCAAGGGCACCAGGTGGAAAGGACAGGGTCGCGATCACATGGAGATGCCCAAAGCGCGGAGCGCACATAACAAGGCGGCGCACGCAGTTGGCTTGGGGACTATAAGGCAGCATCTGCGCTCTTCTCGGGCGCGTCTAGGCTGCTCCGAGCTACGGACGCTCTCGTTGCCACGCCCTTCTTCCTGGGCTCCTGCCGTGGGTACACCCACTTCCTTCTGCAAATTACGCCTGCAACTCTTATCTCCCTTTCCTCTCGCTCCAAAAAGATCGCCATCGTATCCTGCCGATTTGGGCTTCCAGCCACATTGTGATCCACTAGTGAGGTTGCCATCTCGGATGGAGGCATCGCAGTCTCCCTCTTGCTCGCTTTGAACTTGCGTGGACCAAAATAAAAGATCGCCGCCGTCATGTTTGAGCTGCCACTTCCGCGTTTGAGCTCCAAATGGCGACGGCACTCCAAACACGGAAGCGGCAGCTCCAAACGTGGCAGCGTAATGGGCAGAAGGGAAAGCAACAGCGGCGGGTGCCAAAGGTGTCTGCAGCAAAGGTGGGAGTAGGGAGCTCTCTGTGCTTGGCCATGATCGTCCCATTAGAGCGGCTGGTGGCGAGGAATTGCCCGCCGGCGCTCCTAACGGCAAGTCTCCCCGCCCTTCCCCTTATTTTGCATATTTTAAAATAGGCCTAAATTTGGGGGGAGGGGCTTAATTTGATTTTATGCCCAAAAAACATGCTGGGCCTTCCTATTGGTGGAGGCCGTATTGTTGGAGAAACACGGTACTTATTGACAAACCCAATTTTGTTTTGATGAATTTATAAGAATAGTTTGCTCCTTAGTCACGGTTTAAAATATTTAAGACAGAATATTAACAAGATTGTATATAAAAATGGAATGCAAAATCATATTTAAAAAAAAAAAAAACAATAAAAATGCAATGTACCGTATTTGCCGGCGTATAAGACGACTTTTTTGCCCTGAAAAACATGCCTCCAAGTGGGGGGGTCGTCTTATACGGCAAGTATATAACAAACTCTATATTTTGAGTGGAAATGTTGGGGGCTCGTCTTATACGCTGGCAAATACGGTACACAGTTTGTCTCCTAAACAAGCCTTAAACAAGCTTAAAGAAGGAACAGAATTCCGTTTCTCTCTCTCTGTAGATCCAAAACAGCAACGCTTCAGAGCCAGCCGCGAGGCGGAATGCGAGAGTTTCAACTCGGCTTTTCCAATCCCCAGGCCAGGTCTTGGGAGGACAAGCGGGGAGGAAAGAAACTTGCTGGCCGGGTGGCGGCTCCTATCCCACTTCCTCCTCCGCAGCTTCTGGTAGGCTTGCAGGAAAGCCGCGAGGACGAGGCCGTCCTTTAATCAGAGCCGCGCAGCCGGGGGGCCTCCTAGCTTCTCGGAAGGCTCAAGAGACGCCCCCTAGGCAGCGCGGAAGGCAGGGCTCGCCAGCTGCGGGACAAAGACGCTTCCCACCTTGCCGGCATAATACCAGGTCAGTAGCTCCTTTCCCGGCCAGTCGAGCTAAGGCAAGAGACCCGCTTGAGCCGGGGAAGCCCACTTGCGAGACCGCGAAGTTCGGTCTCTAAAGCCTCTGTGGGTTTCGCGCAAGTTCGCACCGGTTCCTGACAGGAAAAGCGTTTAGCGGAATTCCGCAGAGCTTGAACTCCGAGGAGCTTTGGAGCGTTGCTCATTGGGAGGGGCGTCTTCGGTGCATGTTTTAAATGGGTGCGAAGTACGAGTAAGTTTGTATTAAAGTGCCGATCCAAGACTCGTAGTTTTCAGGCTTGTGTTTATTATCATTTGCAGTCTCTGTATATTCAGAGTTGTATCGGGTACTTTCGATCAATTTATCGCAAGTGTTGTTGTGGCATAGGCATACTGTAACAAGTATTATATGAATATAATAATGAAATCAGTATGTGGCTTTGTGTCGAGTGAGTCATGCTGTATGACTCACTGGCGTGGTAACAGAGTCACTACTTCCATACTTTTGCCAATGCCTCTCACAGAAACTTTTACTACAGAAATCATAGTTAACCCTATTATACCAAACCCCATTTAACATGCAGAGGATTCAAATATATTCCAGCCATTGATTGCCCTTTTAGTAGGTAGAACTACATGTGAGTTTCAGCAAAAGCTCTGAATTCAACGGCGATTCTTAAACGTTATGAAGACTTAAACGTTAGGAAGCCTTATGAAGACTGGAAAATAGAGTTGCTACAATTGTAAGGAAACTTTAACATTCTTTCCATAATCCTAGAAGGCTTCTCCAAGTTCCTTGTTGTTTCCACTGAATCACTCCTTCCTTTCCTTGTTGCCCAGCATATCATATATTCTGCATAAAGCACACAGGCTGAATCATCTTCTTCTCCCCGCCTTTTCTATCTTAGTGCTTCTCATCCTTAGCAAGATTAAGATGTCTGGACTTCAGCTCCCAGAATTCCCCAGCCTGCATGCTGGGAATTGAAGTTCAGACACCTTAAAGTTGCTGAGGTTGAGAAAAACTGCTTGGGAACACTTGCTTCCTTCTTGTCTGCTTCCTAGATGTCATTACCGTATTTGCCGGCGTATAAGACGACGTTTTTGCCCTGAAAAACATGCCTCCAAGTGAGGGGGTCGTCTTATACGGCGAGTATATAACAAACTCTATATTTTGAGTGGAAATGTTGGGGGCTCGTCTTATACGCCCAGTCATCTTATACGCCGGCAAATACGGTAAATATTCTGTGTCACCCATACAATTTCAACAATTAGATTCAAATTTGCAGATGTTAGATAAAATGCCTGGGTCTAAGATATAGGGCTGTATTATATGCTATTTTTGAGTAGTAAAACCTCTTTCTCAGCTTCTATATCCCAAATTCTTTGTGAAGCAATTTTTCAGCTTTTTACAAGAGACTAAGAGACCACAACTGCTAACACAAATTGACAGTTGTAAAATCCAATAAATGTTTAATTGAAATTTTGTTTGTTTGGGGACTATGTCTGTTTCATCACTTTAATTTTAACCCAATAATGATATACCCTGAATTTATACAAAGCAGAAATTGTGTACATTAACAATTATCTATGAGGGCAGGAGCTGAACTCCTTTTATCCATCCCAAAGATACTCTTCTTGGTCTGAATATTTTTTATACATAGACAGGACTATTGCCAACTTGATTCCAATTTGATAAGGCAGATATTATTGATATGTGAAAATGAATATGGTAATGGAGGACCTCAAAACCTGGATAGTTTTTCAATAGTAGAATATTCAGTAGAATATCCTCTACAGGGACCTTATGGCTCTTCAGATCTTTAATGGTGAACTTGAAGATGAACATAGTAGGCTAAGACATAGTTGTTATGTTCCCTAATATTCTGAAAAACAGCTCTTAAATTCTATGAAGATATTGGATTTGTTGTTTATCCCCACCACCCCACTCACCTTAGATATAGAAAAACACACACAAACCTGTGGGACTTTGTAGGTGCCTACAAACATTGACATCTGGATGGAGATGTCGCTTCTAGCTGCATCAATCAGAGCCAGGAGGTTGTCCTTCCTCCCACAGCCGTAGTTGGGGACATTGGCTTCTCCATTGGAAAGAAGGTCCAGCAAGGCATCTGAAGTGAGGAAGGTGCTTATATAGTTGTCATGGATGTTGTAGCCAAGTGTGAGATTGTGCAGGAGCTGGGAATTCTTGTTGACCGTTTGAATTGCAAAAATTAATTGTAGGGCACTTTTAAAATCAGAAATCTCCCTATTGTAAAAATAATGTTCATGTTATAGTGAACAGCAACAACAAATACTTTTATAATATATAATCCTTCACAAACCTGCTCAGCCTTAGGCCAACATTGATCCAAATCCAATGATCTAGGAATAGCTAACACCCAAGAAGATAGGCTCAAGATTTAGATGGATCTTGATGGACTAGAACACTGGGCCATATCTAACTAAATGAAATTCAATGTAGAGGAAAGTAAAATCCTACACTTAGGCAAGAAAAACCAAAAGTACACATATAGACTGGGTGAAACCAGGCTCAATAGCAGTAACTGTGAGAGGGATCCTGGAGTCTTAGTGGACAACCAGTTAAATATGAGCCAGCAGTGTGCAGCAGCAGCCAAAAAAGCTAATTAACAGAGAGATACAATCAAGATCACGTGAGGTACTAATACCACTCTATGAAGCCTTAGTAAGACCACACCTAGAGTACTGCATCCAGTTTGGTTCACCAGATTACAAAAAAGATGTTGAGACTCTACAAAGAGTACAGAGTAGAGCAACCAGGATGATTAGGGGACTGGAGACTAAAACATATGAAGAACGGTTGCAGGAACTGGGCTTGGCTAGTCTAGTAAAGAGAAGGACCAGGGGAGACATGATAGAGGTCTTCCAATATTTGAGGGGCTGCCACAGGGAGGAGGAGGGCGTCAAGCGATTTTCTAAAGCACCTGTAGGCCAGACAAGGAATAATGGATGGAAACTGAACAAGGAGAGATTCAACCTGGAAATAAGGAGAAACTTTCTGACAGTGAGAACAATCAATCAATGGAACAGAAATTGCCCTCGGAAGTCGTGGGAGCACCATCACTTGAGACTTTCAAGAAGAGATTGGACTGCCATCTGTCAGAAATGGTGTAGGGTCTCTTGCTTGACAGGAATAAAGCAAAATAAAGCAAAAGAGGGAAGCCATGGAAATAACAATCATTCAGGAATTTAGACAGGTCCTGAGGTACAAAAATAAGTGAAATAAGAAGAAAAGGAGAGTGTTAGAATTGCACATGGAGGGAGTGCAACTCCATCACCCTGCATGACTTACGAAGGAGAAGGTATAGGAGGGCTGTTGAAAGGCCACATTATAGGCGACACATATGTTTCAGATTTGACCACACCAATGAGATGGTCTCCAGGCCTGTAAAAGCTCCATGGATTGTTCCCATCCTGGTGCTCCAAACTCAATGGGCATTTCCTTCTCAGCTTCCCACAGACTGATAGGGACACCACCAGCAGCAGAAGCAGAAGCAGAAAGTCCATCATTCGTGGCATTAATCAATCCACTTCCTGTTTCTAACACAAACAATAGGAACAGTTGGAAAAATTCAAAGACTCTGAGAAGTGCCAGTGGCTTTCCTGATCTAAACAGAGAACCACTCAGTTTCATCTGCAAAGGAGAGAAAGGTGCAATCAAGAGCAGAGTCTATACCTGTCCCAAAACTTGGTCCCAGAGAGCTTCATCCAAGGAATTTATCCTTTTCTGATATAAAATCCTTTTCATGTGGCTTCAATCTGATGTCTACATCAAAGTCTAAAACTGGAGATATAGCATCACAGGTCTCAAAGGCCCAGATGGTCATAATTACAGTGAGAAGCAACTTCTCCTCTTGGGATCCAACTTTTTCTGGGCTCCATCTGCAGAGGAGAGGCTGGAATAAACCATGTTAGTAAAAATTACAGATACACCCCTGGGATCATTGTTCTGTTGTGGTTGTGGTCCTTCCTCCCAGTCAGGGCAAGTCCAGAAAGTGATGCTGGAGAAGAGAATTCAGCACCCAGGGAATTGACTTCTGCTGTCCTTCAACATGGCCTCTTGTCTCTAGAGATTGCTGGGGAAGGTCACCCAGAGCTATGGAGTTTGGTGCCACTTCTAAGTTAATGCCATTTAACTGTAGTGTTGCCTGTCTTCTAATGACAATCGGCACCCTTGATCTCTGCCCAGTGTTAAGAGTATTTGGAATTTTGTTCTATGTCATAATCCTATATATTGATCTTAATTGCAGCTGATTTTAAAATTGCTTGTGCCTGAAGTGAAATTTCATTTCCCATCTTTTCTAGCAATATTAATTTTGGGATAAGAGCTCATTAAGAAGCAGGAAAGTGCCAACTTGTGGACTAGATCATTGCATACATAGGGAGAAAATTATAGAATGGATGGAATTTTTTATTTTTATTTTCTTGTCATTCCTGTGTTATCTTACAATGTTCCTACAATACACCAAGATTCTTTGCATTGTGATGTTTCTTAGTTTTTTAAATAAAGAATGGACTGTAAAGTCTGCAGCTGAGATCTATCAATCCAAATCTGTCTGTCTGTCTGTCCGTCCGTCCGTCCGTCCATCTATCCATCCATCGATCCAATTTAGTGGCCACCCATCTTATCACAGGGAAACCCTACAAAGATGGCGGTGATGCCCAGTGTGGTGGATGGTGCAACCTGATTTCTAGCGACAGGATTTCTGGACATCTGGTGGCTCTTCCTCTGTTGTGGAGATCTTCTATTAGGGGGGAGGGACCCCTCTGACCTTCCCAATTTCTGGGGCCGAGACCCTGGGGAAGAGACCAGGTTCGGAGGGTCGTATGGATGCTAGTGGTGTCGGTTGGGTGAGTGGGGCTTCAATCCGGGGGGGGGGGGCGGAGCTGAGTTCCAGTCCTGCCTGGGGAGCCAAGCCAGCTAGGAGGCTCTGGGCCAGCCGCTCTCTCGGAGCCCTGGGAAAGAGGCAATGGCAACGGCTTCTGAGCAGCCTGGCCAAGATCTCTGGGCCGGCCTCCCCTGGGGGCTTCCGGACCACCTTCCCACCCATCTGGCCGAGGCTGGGGGGCCTCTCTGGGCCTGGCTTCCTCCTTGCCGGTCAAGCAGCCTCCAAAGGGCTGGATTTGGGGAGGGTTTGGCAGGGGGGTTGTGCTGTGAGGAGGGGGCATGGAGGGGTCCTGCAGAGCTGGGGGGTCTGCAGGGGTCCGCCCCTCCCTAGTGAGGGCAGGGAGGGAGGGGGCTGGGGAGAGGGAGGCAGGGGAGCCCCCAATCTGGTCTGGGCAGCTGAGGTGCTGTCAGAAAGCCCACCTCTGAGGGAGGGGCCCTCCCTGGGATTGGCTGAAAGGGAGAGTGGCTCTGACATCACAGGTGGGGACAGGTAGAGCTCCAAGGTGAGCCTTGGGCACCTGCAGGCCAGGTGGGGCTGGTGGGGTCCAGGTGGAGGCGGAGGTCAGCCTGGGGCCCTGCTGCCAATTTCCCCCTGGGGCAGCCAGGGGCTTCTTCCTCCTCCTGCCTTGGGAAGTGGGGCGCCCCGTGGAGAGGGCTCCCTCGGGCCTTTCAGGGCAAGTGGGGGAATCTTCTCCATGGGGGCCCAGGTTGCATCTCTTGCCAGGATCCGAGTCTGGTGTGCCAGCTTTGCACCTGGCAGGTGGGGGCTGCTGTTCCCGCAGGGGTCAGGGGTTGTGTGAAGCCGACCCAGCTTGGTCCAGGCCAGAAGGAAGGGCCGAGGCCGGAGGAGAGTCTCTTGGGAGATTCACGGGGCTTCCGGTGCCTTTTGGGGGCTCAGGATTGGACCTGGCCCTCCAGCCAAGCCCAGCACTGGTGGGGCCCCTCAGTCCCCGTTGCAGGACCCCAGGCAGAGTCCCTGCAAGGGGGTTGGGTGAAGGTCCCTCCAGGTGGCTTCATGGGCTCAGTTCCATTGAGCTGAGTGAGCCCAACTCCTTTGAGCATCATGGGAGTTTGAGTCCTCTTTCACCTGCTTTGGGAAGGAAGGAACCCTCTTTCCTGGGCTGCCTTGAGTGGGCCAAGTTCCCAGCTATTGCTGGGGGCATCCAGGTGTTTCCAGGCATTTCTGCAGCAGTTTTTGTTATGTTTGGAGAATAAGGAGACCAGACATCTGACCAGTGACTTCAACTCTTTAATAATAACAGGAATCAGAATGGAACAGAGAAAAGCTATGGGCAGCAGTAACCCTTTTATAGGGTTAGCTGCTAACTTATTAACCAATGAACTTGCAACAGGTTCAAATTACTAACCAATAAGAAGTGTTCCCAAAGTGGCCAATCAGGGTCTAGTTCTGGCCCAATCCCAAGTTGTTGTACAAGGACCAATCAAGTCTGCAGGTTCTCAACCCCTGATTTGCATTTAGAGCATCAACTTTTATTGATTCACAACACCCCTCCCCCTTGGGTTCCGTTTGAGGGGAGCTGTAATAAAATCCTCAAGATAGGCAGGCCGTTTGGTCTGCCTGGATGATTTCCGAGGCTCCACCGGGTTTTGTCTAATGTCCGGTTCCGGTGGAGCGTTTGGATGACCTTTATTAAATTCTATTTCGCTGCACGGCGATTCCGTGCTGCCTTCGCTGTGGTTGTCTCTGCTACTCCGTGTTTCTTCGGGGTTTAGCAGTTCAGTTTCCCCCGTATTAAAGTTCCCAGGAAAAGTCAACTCCCTTCCCGCTTCACGCTCTGGTGTTTCGCTGGGCTATAGGGCCTCCGTTGGCCCGCTATTAATTGTATCAAAGTCACCCTCCTCGATGCTTCCTCCCCCTTGAGTTGGAGAAACCAGGGGGCCATGACCGCTGGGTGGTAATCTCGACCGGAGCTGGTCTATGTGGCGTTTCCACACCCTCTCATCGTCTGTAAGCAGGCGGTAAGATCTAGGCCCGGTGAGGTGGGTAACGGTTGCGGGTATCCATAGCGGGTCGCCGGAAAAGTTTTTGGCAAAGATTAAATTGCCTACCTTAAATTCCCGGCATTTGCTGCTGGAACTGAAAGACTTTTCTGGTGCGAAAGCGGGGTGGAGCCAGTCAAGGTGCGATCGGAGTTTCCG
This sequence comes from Notechis scutatus, assembly GCF_049901735.1. Lineage (NCBI taxonomy): Eukaryota > Metazoa > Chordata > Lepidosauria > Squamata > Elapidae > Notechis > Notechis scutatus. The sequence continues at coordinate 119,203 of NC_142023.1, forward strand.
CCCCATAAGAAGTTCAGCGGGCGTTTTGTTGGTCACGCTGTGAGGCGTGATGTGTTGCAACAAGAGAATTCGATTGATTTTCTCGTCGATGTTGCCAAATTCCATTTTGTGAAGGGTCTTTTTTACGAATTGTACCATGCGTTCTGCACGTCCATTCGCCGCAGGGTGCGCGGGCGAGGTTAACGCATGGCGGATGCCCCGATCGGCAAGATATTGCTCAAAGGGCAATGCAGTGAACTGAGGGCCGTTGTCCGAGAGCAACACGTCCGGAAACCCGTGTGTGGCAAATAATCTGTTTAATTTATTAATAACTGAGTCTGTTGTAGTTGTGTGCATTCGATGAATCTCGAGCCAGTTAGAATAGGCGTCGACAGTAATCAGGAAAGTGTGCCCTTTGGTAGGCCCCGCAAAGTCAATATGAATACGGGACCACGGTCCCCTCGGCGTTTCCCATTCTGTTGGGCTTGCTTTAGGTGGGGCGTTGCTGACGTCCTGGCAACGTTGGCAAGTAGCGACCCAGGCCTCGATTCTTTTGTCGATTCCCAGCCACCAAGCTTAGCTGCGTGCGAGTGATTTCATCTGCACAATACCCGGATGTCCCTCATGCAATACCGCCAAAACAGTCTGTTGCAATTTGTCAGGGATTACGACTCGATCGCCCCACAAGATACAGCCTTTTTGGGAAAACAGCTCAGTTTGGCGGGCTTTGAAAGGCGCCCATTCAGGTGCTATTTGGTCCGTCGGCCACCCCCGTTCAACCCAGCGGAGTATGTGTCGCAGAACTGGGTCGCGTTTCATTTCAAAAGGAATGTCTCTAGCCGTCAAGGGTGGTGCCTGTAGAGCTTCGATCTGGAGCGTTGAGATGGTTGGGGCTGGATCCACAACAGAGTCTGGAAGCGGTGTTCTGCTCAACGCATCAGCGTGGAGAATCGATTTCCCCGGGCGGTGTTGCAAGGTGTAGTTGTAGGCCGCCAAGAATTCGGACCAACGGGTCATTCTGGGGGACAATATATACGGGTTCCAGAGTTCCCCACCCAATAATGCATGGACTTCATCATGCTGGGCAGGGAATTCTGGGAATTAAAGTCCCTTCATCTTCAAGTTCCAAGTTTGGAAAATGCATGTCTACCTTTTTCCCTTAGGTGAGGAGTTAAAGCCCTGCACCAAGACTTGGCTAACTCACAGGTTGCTCAATCTATTTTCTTTCTTTCTCTGTCTCCCTCCCTCCCTCTCCCACTCTCCCTCCCAGGTAACCCCAGATCCCCCTCTGAAGACCCGGCCCTGCTTGGCTTCTTCCTGACAGGAGCCTCTCCTGAAAAGACACGGAGCCCAAGTGAGGCTGGAGAAACCCCGGGGCTGCATCCCCCCAGCATTCAACCAGGGACTCATAAACCAGGTTAGTCTCTTCCCAGAAGTGGGGGCCTCCCTCAAATCCCTTCCTCTTTCCTAGCCCTCTCTGTGGATCTGGGCTTTGCTTTCCCCTGAGTGCCCCATGTATGAAAAAAAGTGGCAGTGGAACATGGGACTTGGGCTTCCCTCTTCCCAGGACTTGCCTGGCCTCTACATCGGAAAAAGAGGCAGGGGAACTATTTGGATTTTGGCACTAAATAGGCATAATTAAACGCTGAAGTTGAACGTGTTAAAAAGAAAGAATAGCTAATAACTGGAATTAATGAAATTAATGAAAGTTTAAAAAGGGAAAAAGGGAAAAGAAAGGGTGGAACGTGGAAACAGAACTGAGCCCGCCACTTAATGGCAAAGGGAAAATTTCAGTGACTCTTTGAAAAGTGCTTGGTCTTTTTAAAATTGGAATTTGAAAGGAAACAAAAGGAATTCCATTATAATAAAATAAAAACCCTGAAAAGTAAAACACTAGAATATTACAAGGGAAAAAAGATACATGAAGAAATTGCCCTGGGATTATTTGGTGACTTTGGGAAAAAGTTGGAAAAGAAATCAACAGAAAGAAGCTGGAAACAAAGATTTATGGACACTGATTGTTGAAATTTAATATAAAGGACGCTGGTTGCAATAAACTACTAGACAATTGGATTGGACATAAATATTAAAGAAAGGAAAATAAAAGAAGAAGTAGTGTACAAAATGGGAGAAATGTGTGTGGAAATAAAATTGGAACAACAAAATAGGAAGGAAATGATGAAAGAAAGCTTGGAAATGTACAGCATTATACTACAAAAATTAGAAATGGTAATACAGATTAAAGAAGAACAAAGAGAAACAGAGGGGGAGGAGTGAAATAAAGAGGAAACCAGCCCTAAAGAACAAGTGGAACAACATTAAAACAAGAAAAAAAGAATTAAAGTTAAAAATGTGAGGTTTGATGTGATAATTAAAGGGGGAATTGTTTGGAAAATTAAACAAAGGAAAAGGAAACAGCAGAAGAGGGAATTACAGAGGAGAAATCAAGAGAGGGAGGGGGATAAAATAAATAATTGGAATAAGAAATGGAGAGAAATTATAAAGGAGAAAAGGGGGAATTAAGAGAAAGGACCAGAAAATGATGGGAAGTAGAAAGCAAACAACAATGAAAAAAATTATACAGTCAGGAGAATGAGAGACAATGGGTAGAAGAAGAACAGGAAGGGAGATTCTGCAAGGTAACGTGTCGTGACATATAAGAACATAGATTTAAAAATGGAAAAGAATGGAACTGATATTTTTCTTTTAAGGATTATAGTTAAACCAGACATAGATTTAATTGAAATAGATATGGAAATGGGAATTTACTGTAAGAATATTAATTTATATTTAATAAAGCAATGAATAAAGTTAAAATGAGATGAGAATTGTAATGGAAAGACTATTATCAGTTTCTAAAATTGAATAAATATTTTTGAAATAGATGATTTAGAATGTAATTGAGAAAAAAAATACCACGCGGAATCTGACACACACACATATACATACATATACATATATATACATACATGTGATATATAGTAGTTAGATTGTTATTAATGTAAAATGTGATAATTAAAAAATGACTATACTATGGTAAAACTTTATAATGATTTAAAGGGAATAAATTGGTGGAGTGTATAAGGCAAAGGGGTGGAAAGCTCGAATTGACAATTAAAGGGGACATCTGGATTATTAGAATTAGGATGGAACCTATTGAACAATGAATGGAATAATAGCATGTGATGAAATTGCAAATGTGACAGATAAAAGTAAATATATGTAGTGAATATAGAAATGAAATAAGAACCTTAGATAATACTGTAAAACAAGATATGAGAATATTTAAAGAAAAATGAAATAAGTTATGATATAAATTGGAATTGGATAAGTGTAATGAATATAAGAATATTTGAGAATATTTAAAGGAAAATGGAATAAGTAATAATACGATATGAAATTGAACACGAAAGATGAATATCTAACTATGGTCATTTTGTATTGAAATGTAAAAACCTGGAACCACGCTGTTCACCAAGAGATGTTTTTTTAAAATATAAAAATAAAATAAAAATATTAAAACAAAAGAAAGGGAGGCAGGGGAACATGGGATATGGGTTTCTGCATCCCCAGGTCTCTAAGGAGGTTGAATGAGGATTTTGCATGTCTGTTTTCCATCTGCAACACGAAGCTCCTGAGCTCCCCTTCCTCCCTCCCTTCCCCACATGGGGTGAGAGGCTGCCTTGATTTCTCCATCTCCTTTCACTTGGTTGTCTCTGACTTCTCCCTCTCTGTGCATGTGTTTGTTTTTGGGTGTGAATTTTTTCAACTATGCAAAGTTCTGATAACTAGTTTTTCATTAAAGTTCATGTTATTCTTGGAATCTGGCCACACTATTACATCAACCCCTTTGTGAAGGTGTCACTGAGCATCTGTTTTCAAAATAAAGAAAATGTTGCTTCCATTTCACACCTGTGACATGCTCAGACATTAACTGTCTCCCGGGATTGTCTCTTTAACCACGATGCCAACAAATGTCACACTTCTTTTTGTCTTCATCCACAGGTGCCGTGTATTCCCTCTGGGGCCAATTTCAAGAATGAAGCTCCCAAACCTCTCAATTCCAGATGACGGATTTAATTCAATCTCTGACCCTGTCATTATGAACCACATGGGATTATTTCCCTTTCATTTCCCTGCAGAGAAAGGCCCAACAAACTCTGAGTGCAAGAACCAGCTGACTTATCCAGGGATCCCTCCTGAGAGGGAGAATTATGATCAAAGTTTCAGCTCTGCTCTGTGGCCGAATCCTCCCGGGAGACTCTGGGCAGAGACAGGAGTCTGTGGCAGCTTCTCTCTTCTCCCCTGGATGGAAACTTTCCCTGCTGGAGAACTTGGCTTCAGGCAAAAAGTTTCATTGAACAATTTGAGAACTTTGAACTTCTCTCCTCCTTAAAGATCAGGGCTGCCTGGATCCCTTCCCAGCAAAGTTCGCTCCCCTGGGGAAAAGAAGGGCAAATGGAGTGTTAGGGTTTGGGGATTAACCCCTAGCAGAGTATTGCAGCAGTAGTCAAGCCAGGAAGGGCCCCAGAGTATACACACACTGAACACAAACACTGTTTGTAGTTTAAATAGTTTTTAATCCATTTAGAGTTTAAAGCATTGTCATTCAGTCCATTAAGTCATTCACAGTATTTCCATCCAGTAAGACTCACTAGTATAGTCCAAGTTAAGAGTCCTTGCAATATCTTTATCAGCCGATAAAGATATCTTCTCCTCCTCCGGTGCCTCTCTCCAGAGGAACAATCGCTGGATATTCAGCAAGACGCTCAAACAGTAGAACAGTAGAATTACGCAGTAAATCAGCAAACAGTAGCAGACAGGATTCACAGTTAGTCACAGTAAGACACAGTTAGTCGCAGTAACACACAGTAAGCTTTCCAGCTTCTAATGCTTCCTTATATTGTAACTTCTAACCGCACCCTTAATCGGGCTAATTGCCTGCAGCATTGTGCTTAAAGTGATAAGCACTTAAACCATGATATCTAAGTTTTATATATTTATTCACCCAAACCATATTTGGTATCAATGTTATACCTAACATACTCCCTTTTGGGTGAAATAAATATATAATACCTTTACAATCTAACCCCATATTTTTCACAACTCTCCTGGTGCTTACTGGCACCTTGGGCTTTAGTAAAATTATCGGCTAAATTGTCCTCCGACATACAGTACTCTAGCTGAATCATCTTATTTCTTACAGATTGTCTCACGTTTAGGTATCTTAGATCTGTATGCTTGCTCCTTGTTTTTACTCCAATATTTGTGGCCATTTGAATTGCTGCCTGATTATCTTCATGTATAATTATAGGATAATCTACAGTTATACCTATATCAATTAACATTTGTTTATACATTATTAATTCTGTACATAACAGTGATAAACAGGAGAATTCTGCCTTCATAGTAGACAAACTTATATGCTGTTGTCTTATTGACTTCCAGCCTATTAATGTCTTACCCAGCATTATGGCTGTTCCTGAAGTCGACTTTCTAGTGTCTCTTTCTGATGCAAAGCTAGCATCTGCATAAGCACTCAGGATTAAATCACCCTTTGGTTCTAAATACAATGAATAATTCATTGTCTTTTTAAGATATCTTAATATCCTCTTAGCTGCAATCCAGTGTCTTTCACATGGTGCAGAATTGAATCTAGCCAACTGATTCACGCAGTACGATATATCTGGTCTAGACCAATTGCTAATATAACTCAAACTACCAATTAAAGATTGATAAATCACCTTATCAAACTCCGGGCTTTGTTCATCAGTGTTGCTAAACTCCTGACTCATTGGAGTCTTAGCCGGCTTACAAAGCTCCATCTTGTAATCTTTTAGCAATTTGCTTATCTTATCTTCCTGAGATATCTTAAAACCTTTCCGTGTTTTCTTTATATTTAAACCGAGATACTTCTTTATCTCCCCTAATTGCTTGATCTTTATTCTCTTTCCTAATGATGCTATTATTTTATTTGCTTCATCATTAGTTTCAGTTATCAATGCAATGTCATCTGTGAACAGTAATAATAATGATACTTTCCCATTTGTCTCCCTCTTAAACAAACATGGATCGGCTAAACCAGCTTTAAATCCTATATTGTCTAGTTCCTTTACAATATACTGGTTCCATTCATAGCCTGATTGTTTTAGACCATATAGGCTTTTCTTTAACAACCAACAATCATTATTATCCTTATTTTCACTTTTAATATCAACAGGTTTTTTCATATAAATAATATGTTTTAATGGGGCGTGCAAGTAAGCAGTTTCCACATCTAGATGGTTAACTATATAGTTTTTACTAGCTGCCCACACTAAAGCTGCTCTCAAGGTTGCTGCCTTAAGACTAGGTGCAAACACCTCATCGTAGTCATTGGCATTCTGCCTAAAACCTTGGGCTACTAACCTTACCTTATGGATTAAATTACCATTTTTATCTATTTTTACCTTAAAAATCCATTTGCAGCCAATGGATTTCTTACCTACAGGTAATTTGGCATTCTCATACACTTTCATATCTCTTAATGAATTCAGTTCCTTATTCATTGCTGCATACCAACTTTCTTTTTCCTTAGTAGGATACTTTTTTATTTCTTCTACAGAATTAGGAACTTGATTAATCTGGCACACTGTGTTAGCCTGGTACCTATCAGGCGGTCTAGATACACGTGTAGTTCTTCTGGGAATTACAGGGCTTACAGGAGGACTTTGTTGAACTACTACCTGTTCATCTTCCTCATCCTGTTCAGCTATTGAATCTGTTTCTTCCTTTATGGGCACTATTTCATCCTGTATTTGTCTCTTTACTTTATTTTTAAAGTTACAGGGATAACTAATGGGATTTCTATAGGATTCAATAATTACATCTTTATTGGTATCCTGTTCTAATTTCTCCCATCCTTCATGTTCTAGAAATTGGGCACTAGCACTACATAACACTTTAGATGTGCCTTTCTCCCAAAATCTATATGCCCTATGGTTTGCCTGATAACCAACGAAGAAAAATCTTTTAGCTCTATGTTGCCCTTTTTTTCTGAGTTGTGCAGGAATATGCACCCATGCTGGTGCACCAAATGTGTGCAGGTAACTTAGGTCAGGTTTCCTGCCATGCCACCTGGTGAATGGTATTTCACCTGTTGTTGTGTTAACAACGTTGTTCAATATGTTATTAGCACACATTGTAGCCTCCCCCACAAATATTCAGGTAACCCAGAATCATTTAACATTGTTCTAACCATTGCCTGTAGTGTTTGGCCTCTTCTTTCAATAAAAGCGTTATGTTCTGGCCTGTATGGAGCAGACTTCTTATGCTCTATTCCAGCTACCTTAAGTCTGTTCTGGAATTTGTTATTAATAAATTCCGTGCCATTATCTGTCACCAGGGTTATCAGTTGCCGTTTAGACTTTCTTTCAGCAAACTTAAGCCAATTGAAAAAATGTTGATATGTTTCAGTTTTGCTTTTCATTAAATAGCAAAACCCATATCTAGAATAATGGTCCATAATGCTCAGTATATATCTAGCACCCCCATACTGGGTTTCTTTGGACCTATGATGTCTGCAAATACCACTTCTAAAGGTTCTTTTGTTTTGAAACCATTTAGCCTATTTGCAGGCAATACTTTGCTCTTATCTTCACAGCAAACATTACAACGCAAATATTTATCACAAGGTTTTAACCTTATTCCTTCAGATAACTCAACTGTTCGTTTTAGCATTTTAAAATTTACATGCCCCAAACGCCTATGCAATAAATGGATACATTCATTATGAGGCTTTATATTATTAAATACAGTCTGTGCCTCCCCTTTCTTACTATTATCTAAGACATATAATGTTCCATTTAAAGCTGCAGTTACCCTTTTGTTATCTTTTTCAATTATGCAATTATTATCCTTAAAAGTAATTACATAACCTAATTTATCTAATACCCTTACTGAAAGCAAATTAAACTTTAGTTGTGGTACATACAACATTTTTATATCCTGGTTTATGCACGGACAATGTGCAAGACCTTCACCTTTCGCTTTAAGATTCCAGCCGTTAGCAAGAGATATATGTTGAGAGCTTTTAGACATTTTTATAAATTTTGTCTTATCTCTTGTGATGCAGTGGGATGCGCCACTGTCAACCACCCATAGATCATTCTTCACATCAGAGTTGTTAAACGTGGCTAGTTCAAATGCTTTCTTTGGCTTTTTTATATTCTGGCTTTTTCTCTTTTTGCAGAACTTTGCCAGATGTCCTCTGCTTCCACAATTAAAACACTTTTTAATTGTGTATGCCGTCGAAGATAAATTCTCTTCTTCCAGGTGCTGTACTTTGCTAATCTGGTTTCTTTCAAGCTTTGAAGATAATTTCTCTTCTTTCTTATCTTCTCTCAGCTCGTCACGCTCACGCCTTCTTCTGGCTTCTTCTAGTAGCCTGCCTGTAATCTCGGTTAATGAGAGGCTTTCTTTTGGCAATACCTCTAACGAAGTCACATATTCATCATAGCTTTGATCTAATGAAGATAATATGATGTAGACTTGTTGCAGTTCATTAAATATAAGCTCTTTTTCTTGCAATTCTTGAAAAATGCTCTTCATACAGTTTAAATGAACTAACATATCTCCATTCCTCTGAAGATGCGTTCGAAAAGCTTCCGTGTAAGATTTATATGTGCTCCTACACTGTCCCGAACATAAATCTTCCTGAGGTTCTCCCAGCAGTTTGCAGCATTTTCTTCTCCATGAATATGGACAAGCTGCTGATCACAGAGAGTCAGTCCTATGATGCATAAAGCCTGCTCATTTTTCAGTTTAAAGTCTTGTAACTTTTCTTTATCATCATCATCAGCAGGATCCCAGCTACTCACATCTGGTGGGTTTGCTATAATGTCCCACAAACCTTCTCTGCGTAGAAGTAAACTACATTTCATTGACCATGAAACATAGTTTGTTCCATCCAGCCTGGATATCATGGACAGTTGTGACAAATTTACTTGTGCCATTACTCTTCAGATATTTTGACTATTTTAAACTAATTAAAACAGTTTGTTTTTACAGTAATGTGCAACTCACACCAACTCTCTCTGCTATATCCTGGTTAGTTAGACTATGCTGCTGGGCCCATAACCAATGTTAGTGTTTGGGGATTAACCCCTAGCAGAGTATTGCAGCAGTAGTCAAGCCAGGCAGCCAAACGAGAGTGGAAGGGCCCCAGAGTATACACACACTGAACACAAACACTGTTTGTAGTTTAAATAGTTTTTAATCCATTTAGAGTTTAAAGCATTGTCATTCAGTCCATTTGTCATTCACTATATTTCCATCCAGTAAGACTCACTATTACAGTCTAAGTTAAGAGTCCTTACAATATCTTTATCAGCCGATAAAGATATCTTCTCCTCCTCCGGTGCCTCTCTCTCCAGAGGAACAATCGCTGGATATTCAGCAAGACGCTCAAACAGTAGAACAGTTGAATTCTGCAGTAAATCAGCAAACAGTAGCAGACAGGATCATCTCAGTCACAGGCACAGTACAATCAGTATTCACAGTTAGTCACAGTAAGCTTTCCAGCTTCTAATGCTTCCTTATATTGTAACTTCTAACCGCACCCTTAATCGGGTTAATT